>NC_056739.1:485554907-485659907 GCF_019279795.1 Protopterus annectens
TAGAAGTCATGCAAATTAGCTGATTATGACTTCTTTCCTCATTGTGGCTAACATGGCTTTGAATCAGAAATCTCTGAATCGTGAAAACAGGTCCTTTTTATGCTGGCCCTTAATGCAAGTGATAGGGTTCTTTATGAGTCTTCATTCTAGAGTTCAATGTTCTGTTTTTGTTTGGCTAGTATGTTGAACTCTTATTTTCACATACATGGCTTTTTTATGTTCTAACTGCTATTTTTTAAATTCTGATAAGAGTTTTATGAGTCAAAATAACTTCACTTTTATTTTTCAAAATGGAACTGATTTTCATGAAAATCTATTAAACAGTGAATTGTTACAAACTGAACCCTCCAGAAAGAGATCTGCATGTTTTACACAGTATGTGCTAGCTCTGAAAGCAAATGTGCACACTGTCATAGAGTAATTGCAACCATACTGTAAAGCCATATATGTAAGACCCGTACATATATATATATATATATATATATATATATATATATATATATATATATATATATGGTTTACCTTGAAAAAGTTGAAAGGCTTCTATTCAAAACTTGGATGGTTGAATGGGCTGCTAGATTCTGGAAACAATGAGCAGAGCATTGGTCGAATCCACTTTAGTGAATGCCAGTGTGCATTCGCACATCTCAGGTTGATGTTCATAGGTAGGTTCATAGGTAGGTACCAGGCCATTGGCCCTAGGGCCTATATAAGCCTAGCTAAGAAAATTATTTTCCTGTGCCCCTTTCAAGCAGAGCCACAGAAGTGATCCCTGGGGTGAATTTCCCATTTCCCATCCAATCATCAAGATTTTCCTTGAAGAGTGCTAATGAGGAGCTCTGTTTGACATAGATAGGTAGTCTGTTCCAGAGTATGGGAAGTCTCTGGGACAGGAATCTATCCCTCCAGCATGTTCTGTTTATTGTGGTGACAAGGTTTAGGTCCCTAGAGCATGCAGTTCTGAGGGATTGGTATTTCTTTAAGTGGAGCATGTCCAACAGCTCTGGGTTTGACATAGCTTTGTATGTTAGGCAGAGATCGCCCCTGAGTAGGCGATATGCGATGGAGTAAAGCTGTAGTTTTTTGAGACGGTCTGCGTAGGGCATCTGTTTGAGGCCAGTAATCCTCTTTGTGAGGTATTTCTGTGGTCTTTCCAGTTGTTGTAGATGTCTTGTGAGGTGCATACTAAAAGGGGCATTGTACTCTATGATCGCACTACAGTGGGGCTTGGGAAATGTACCCTTTTCCTCACTGTAGTGCAGTCTCAGAGTTTGTATACATAATAATATGCAGGGGGTGTGGGGGGTGTACGGGAGCTTACCCCCCTGCAAAAGATTAGTTGAACATCACCAGAAGTTCTTGTCAACCTGGTAATGTCGAAAATGTCGAAGTGTAACACTTGACATTACTACTGTCGACAATTGGTGTTGAAGATATTTTTACTTTCGAGATGTAGGTTCAGTGTTGTGACCATTCAAACCGATGCCTTTACTCTTTTTCAAGGTAAGCCATATATATGTATGTATATATATATATATATATATATATATATATATATATATATATATATATATATAAAACATCCATCAAAAATTCAACATAACAAATGGCAAGTAATTAAACACAACTGGTTGATCACCAGCAATCTAAAAAATACAAAACTTTAAAACTTGCTTTTTCTGCAGGGAGCAAGCCCCCTGATCCCCATGATAAATCCAACTTGGATCCAAAGCCAGATGTATTTGGAATCTAAAGATTCAGAGCTCCTCCTGCTCTACAAATAAGCCCCTACTCTTTTTTGCACCATTTCTTCTGATCAAGTTTCGCCTATGGATAAATCCCTGAAATGCCGAAAATCATAATTAGGATGAAGAAAATGGAGACAAGAAAGAGAGAACTATTGAAATAGATCCTTTTATACAAGCTTTGGGATCAGGCCAAGGCTGATCTGGAGCACTCACTACAAAAATGACAATTAGGAGGGATGGTTGAGAGTGATGGATAAAAACAACACAGATCTATCATTATGGTAAGCATGTAACTTTTGTATCCAATGTTGTCTTTTCTGTTTAGTATCAATTTGTGGGACAGTCCCCAGCCAGTAAACCCCCCCAGTGAGCCCCTATAAGAGAACATTCTACAAGATAGGGAACAAAAAAAGTTACAGACCTAGACTGTACATCCAACTTGTAAGGGAACACAAAAGTATGAGTACTAGACCAGGCAGCTGCAGCACAAATATCAACAACAGAAGGCTGCGAGAGAAAGGCAGTTGAGGTAGCCACCACCCTTGTTGAATGACCTTTAGGCTTCACAGATAAAGGTATGCCTTTCAGAAATATGCAAATACAATCAGAAAGCCATTTGGATAGGTTATCTTACAAAACAGGCTTGCCAAGTGTTGCCTTAGAAAAGGAAACAAACAGTTGGTTAGATTTTTAGAAACTTTTGGTTCTGTCCAGATAGAATCTAAGCTGTCTATGAACATCTAAATAATGAAGCAAATATTCTTCTTTGTTACTGAAATTTGCAAAAAAAATGCAAGTGAACAGGCTGGTTTAAATTCGATGCAGAATCAGCCTTGGGAATAAATGACAGCTTGTCCTTAAAGTGACCCTGTTTTATGAAAAATTAAGTAGGGAGATACAGAGGATAAATGACACTAAAGTGACACTGGCTGAAGTGACGGCCACCAAAAAGAAGGTTTTCCATGACAAGAATTTTAAGCACACCATGGCTGAAGGTTCAAAGGGATGTCTAGTAAGGACTAGCAAAAGTACAGAAAGATTCAAAGGAGGCACCAGGTCCTGGACAGGTGGCCGTAACAAAAAATTGCCCCTCAAGAAGGCATTGGAAAGCTTGAAAGATGCCACAGGGGTATTATCCCTCCCAACATAAAAATATTGCACCAAGTTGTACCTTAATAGTTGAATAACTAAACCAGAGAGAAACAGGTCAGTCAAAAAGCCCAGAATGGCATCTAAAGGTGCTGAAAAATGATCCAAGCCATTGAAAGAAACCCAGATGGATAAGCCCTTCCATTTACTAGCATAAGCATTCCAGGTGAAGGATTTTTGGGATGAATAACGTATGTGAGTAATTCTTTCATAAAGCTTGGGATTACTGGACATCATCATAACTGGAGAAACCACATGGTTAGCTTGAGGGAGCAAAGATTTGGGAATGGTAATCCCGAAGGATTATAAATCAAATCCAGAATCAGATTTAGCACCCAGGGTGGGTGAAGAAGGGGTGGACAAAGAAAAGGGCACCAAACCTGTTAGGGCCAGAATGAGGCAATGAGGATGACAGATGTTCAGTAATGGGCTGCCTTCTGAAGAAACTTCATTATCCAGGGTGTCAGGGGATAGATATACATGAGACCCCAAGACCAAGCATGCAGAAGAGCATCTCTCTGTGACTGTTCCACTGGAGGGATCAGGGTGTAAAAGCTGGTGCATTTTATACTGGATGGGGAGGCAAAAAGATCACAGCAGGGAGTGCCCCATCAGCTTAAAATCTGCACTGCCACATTGGGATTCAGGGCAGAAGAATGTTCCTATTCAAACTGTCTGCCAGGATATTAAATCTCCCTGGGATTTGCATTGTGATCAGAAACCATTGAGAGGGCATCACCCACTCCATACCCTCATGGCCTCTCCAAACAAGGGATAGGTCCTTCTTCCTTGTTCAGGTACCATACCACCAATGTGTTGTCTGTCTGTATGGCAATCACACCTTAGGTAGAAGGTCCTAGAATGCCTGCAATGCTAGGACTGGTCTTGTTTCCAAGACATTAATGTGAAGATTGGACTTGTACCTTGAACCAGTATCTTTGGCAGTTTTCCCCTCATAGTGCCTCCCTACCTCATAAGAGAAGTGTCCATAGTCACAGTGGCCTGGTGATTTGGATGAACAAAGGGCTGCCCCACTGTGACCAGTGAGGCTGTAACCCCCATTAAATGTGGCAGTGACAAACGCTCATCAGAAGCATGGGAAAGTCAATTGGATGAGTCAGATAGGACCACTGAAATGCTACAGTTCACAATAAAACCCTCACATTGAATCTTGCAGGAGGTATGAGACAAACAGGCTTTGCCATGTGTCCAAGTAGATGAAGTACTGAATCAGCATATAGTCTGGGAACCTGTAGAATGAGAGATGCCTGTAGACAAAGTGAATTTAGTCTTCATTATGGCAGCTTGGCTGTCTGAGTGACTGCATTCAAATGGTATCTGATTAGTCCTAGCACTTAAACTGACACCAGTCTGTATTTTTCATAATTTGCTGTTAGTCTCAAGGACAGACACAGCTGCAGTAAGGAATCTTGGGCGTTTATGAGGGATATCTTCATGAAAGTGGTCAAAAGTCAGTCATCCAGTTAAGAAAAGACCTAGGACCCCTGCAATCTGAGACAGACTGACACTACTGTCATGCATTTGATGAACACAAGAGGAGCTGTGACTAAGGGCAGAGTTTAAAACTGATAATGAATGGCCCCCAGCTGAAAGCGCAGGAATCTCCAGAAGTGCCTTGCTATCTTTATGTGATGGTAAGCATCCTTGAGATCTACCAAGCACATCCAGTCATCCTTCCTAGCAGGAGGTAAAATGGACTGCACTGTCACCATCTGGAATTTGGTCTGTGTGACAAAATGTCTCAGTTTGCTGAGATCCAGAATGGGTCTGAAATCCTTGCTTTTGTTTGGTACTGAAAAGAATCTGGACTAGACCCCAGATCCTTCCTGGTGTGGTGGGACCTCTTGGATGGCTCAGCTGACCACCAGTTTTTGATTTTCTACTGCTGAGTCCCTTCTCTGGAGGGGTGGAACATCTGGAAGAGATTTTTTTTTATTCTTTGGGGTAAACAAAAAGGGAATTGTATAAACTCTGGACAACCAATTTCAATATCCATGAGTCTGAAGTGATGGCCTCCCAACCTTTTAGTGGAGAGCCAAACAACCCCCCTGCCCCCAACTGTCTCTAGAGAACAATACTCACTAGAAGGGCCTCCCCAAGAAAGTTTCACAAAAGTCCTGGATCTGTAGACCATCCCTGCCCTGTGAGTGGCATTTGTTATGGTTGCCTACAGCTTGTCATGGGAGGGACCCTTACTAGGATCAACCTCAAAAAGTTACTGTATTTTGTGAAAAAAGAGATGCATCATGCCCTTCTGGTTCCAGAAGAAAGACAATTGAGGAGTGGAGAAATGAGCACTGAGTGAATTTTTCCAACCTGTTCATTCCTAGTCAGCATCTCCTAGTCCTTCACTCTAAATAGTAAGAACCAGAAAAAGATGCATTAACAAAGGCTGCTTTGAAACAGTCCACAAAATTGCATAAGCACATGCAGGCATGATGACGCATAGCAATACCGGTGCCTGCTGTGCAGGATGTACCATCAGTCACAATGAACAACAGCCTCATGCAGATATTAGCTCTGGACTGTAGAGTGGACAATTGAGACTCCAGAGTCTTCTGAGCCTCTGGAAGCTGCTGAGTCTTAAAAATCTTTTGACATTTCAGCTACCATATCTTGATGAAGTTTAGTTAGGTGAGCAAGATAATTCAGCACATGCAAAGTTAATGTGGCTGAAGCATAGGTGTGCTTTCCCAAATGGTCAAAAACCTGAGACTCCCTTTTGGGCAGATGGACCTTGGAACTCTCCTCAGAGATGTTCTTTTTAATGGCTACTGCAATCATGACAGCATTCACAGCTGAATCCTTACTCCAGTGGGGCCTATCCTAAGGAGGGGCCAAACTTTTGCCTGGTTTCTTGGGGATCAGTTCCACCACATCTGCTTTTTCCAAGCTCTCTGAGACACCAGGTCAATAACAGCATTCAGACAGGGAACACCCAGGATGTGGATTGGCCTGAGCTGAAAGCCCCAAGAACATCAACTCCTCCAGTGAAGGGGATTCTGTGGTCCAGTCTCCTACACTGCCTTAACAATTCAATCAAATAGCCAGATGAAAAGTCATCATGGGGGTCTTTGGGAGAGCCCTTCCCTTCTTCAAGGTTAATGTCCTTGGTGAGAGACTTCTCAGGGGAATCCAAGTGCTTCCTCTTGTACTTGCTCTTACTATGCACCTCCCTGAGGGGGAAGCAGAAGGATACATGGAAGAAGCAGGGGAACCCTGAATGCAGGGCAACCTGGGGACACAATGGAGTAGGCAGTCCCAGAGGCAACTGATGTAGATCCTGAAGCACAGATCAAGCAGATTGGGATGGATCTGATGACACTGCCAAAGCTCCCATTCTGAATGGGAGAAAAACCTCTCCACAACATCAAAGACTGGAACTGGAACTGGAGCTGGATGACTGGACCCAGCTCTCCTCAGATCCATGGACCTGAGTGAATTATTGGTGCCCGGCTCCAACACAGAGTTTGGTATTGAACTATTAAGAGCCAAAGCACTCAAAGGTAAGGATGACTAAGATCCTGAAAGTTGACTCTGAATTGGGGTACTGTCCCTCACAGGCCAGCTCCAAGGAACCCCTAGCTCTGACATTGCCAGAGCTGAGAATGCCAAGTATGGTGTCATTGCCTGAAGCAACCAAGCTAGCAGTGCAGGCAGAGGGTAAGGCAGCATAGTCGGACCACATAACCCCAAAACCAAAGGAATCAAGGGAAGAACAGCAAGAGTGGGAGGTATAACCTCAGACCTCAGGGTCAAGGAGGCAGGAATGATACCTATCTGGATCTGAGCCTGCAGAAAGGATCTCTTCAGTCATTCCAAATCTGAAGCCTTGAGGATCCCAACTGACCTGACAGACCTAAAAGAAAAGGCCACCAAAGGTGACTTTGCTCATCTCTCGAAGATTGTTGGATCTGAGGAGCAGATCCAGTAAAGGGAAGATTGGACCTGAGGGGGGAGAATGAGATGGCTGGGAGAAAACTTTGTAGGAATAATAGTGCAAATGGGTGAATGTACTCTGCCTGAAGAAGTTGTAGGGACCTTAGTCAGAAAGGGGCTGGAGTTCGGGAGTTAAAAAACTCTAATACATGAAGTACTGGATTTCAGGTTTGATGCGGTACCATAGGATCTGAAGGGGTTGGAGCTGGAGGTGCCAAAGTGTGGTGCACCTTCAGCAGATCCTCCGAAGATGAGGAGGATAGTTTGCAACCCTCTCATTCTTTATCATGGACCTTAGCCTATTTTTGCTTGGATTGATCATTCTCCTGCTTGCCAGATTTCTTATTCGGGGAGGAGGTAGAGGCAGAAGATGGTTAAAAAAGGCCCTTTACCACTAATTTGGCTTGCAATTCATTAACAATGAGAGTGCTAAAAATGGTGCATGTCTCATAATCAGTTACCAAATGGTCAGCAACCAACCAATACAGACGTTTGTTATGGGCATCTTGTCGTGGCAGTTTATGCCCAAATAACAAACATTTATTAAACCCCGAAGCCTTAGAACTATCCATCTTAGGAATAACAAAAGCACGCTGTCACACACAGGAACAAAAAACATAGCAACCAGACTAACCTACCTATCTACATACCTAGCAAATAAAGCAGAACATGACAGACAAAACTTAATAGTTACTCAATATCTACAATATCTAATAACTAGTATGAAATAGGAGACACAAACTACCAATAGCATAGTCTGAGAGAAAAAGAACAAAGGTGGGAATGACAACAATATATTACATACTTAACTAACACAGCAAAGTTAAATACCTAACAAACCTAACATACCTGTTTAAATACGGGTAGAGGAAACATCAACAAAGCTCAAAAAGTTCAAAAAGTTAGTCAAAAATGTATCTAAAAATGCTATCCAAAAGATACTAGATGGCAGAGCTCATCGTCCATGATCCCAACAGAATGGCTGCAAATGAGATGTGAGGAGAGGGTGCAAAAGTATGGCCTTATAGTTAGAGGAGGTGGAGCTTTGAGTCTGAAGACTCCGAATATGGCCAACTTCAGATGTGAGTCAGATTTGATAACCCACATGTTGAGACCGGATGAATAAAACAACGTTCAATCTTCCTAATCCCTAGTGTTCTGCAGTCTCACTATGGCACACCACAGTAATTCAATTGCCATGCCAGCTGACTAAAACACAGATCATCTTGTTCTTGACCGTCAAGGTAATAAACCAAAGTGAGGAATTCCATATGTATGTTTATTTACTGGGCGGCGCAGTGGTGCAGCAGTTAATGTTGTCACCTCACAGCAAGAGGTTCACCGGTTCGATTCTCAGCTGGGGTGCCTTCTGTGTGGAGTTTCCATGTTCTCCCTGTGTTCGCATGGGTTTCCTCCGGGTACTCCGGTTTCCTCCCACATTCCAAAGACATGCATCTGGAGCATTTCTCCCCGGGCCTCCGCTGAAAACAGGCTCTGTGGAACCTAGTCAGACTTTCCCGGTCAACAAATGATAAATAAATAAAATAAATAAATAAAAATTTTATTTATTTATATTTGTTTACTCGGGTAAAGCACTGATTGTAGTGACCAATTTCAGGCTCAGCCCAGGAGAAATACAAAATATTTCACTATCAAAATACAAAAATGTAAGTAATAACATAATATTTCAGACTATTTACATATAAAAAAACAGTGTATACATATTCCAATGAACAAGCACTGTGCAATTTACAATCTAGCAGAGTATAATATACAATAAAAGAGATCAATCTTCATTGAATCTTGAGAGAGGAGAAGAGACTCGAAAAAGAGACAGGCTAGGATATAGGTCCTGCGTTGAAGCTGGAGTATTTGGTTTGTTTGAAGAAGTGCTTTTTGAGTTGCATTCTGAATTCCTAATAAGTGTTGATTTCCTAAATGTCATTGGGAAGAGCTTACCAAAGATTAGGTGCCAGAGGGGTAAGCATGTGCAGTGCTGTGGGATTTGGTTCCGGGTTTAATGACAGATAGAGTAGCTTGTGAGTAGTGTCTGAGTTTGTATGAGGGTTTTTTTTTTTATGAAGTCTAGCATACACATGCATATATATATATATATATATATATATATATATATATATATATATATATATAATTCACTTAATATACTGACTCCAGCATTGTACCTCATTTAAGAAATGCAACAGTTTTAAAGACTTATCTTGGCCAATGGAATTCCTCCCAACCTGCTGCCTTTGTCGTGGATGAAACATACAAAAGTTGGACTTCCGTAATTTTTTTTAATATTCCCTCTAGATTAATAATCATGTTTAAGACACTTAATTTTGAAACAATGCCTTTAGTAGCCTACTGTCTAGTGAGAATGATGACATCACATTATTTACATCAGCTCAATCAACTTGAATTATTTATAATTTTATTTATTTGTTTATTTAACATTTGTTTGCCAGGATAGTCCGACTGGACAACAAGTGCCCGTTTTCAGCAGAGTCCTGGGGAGAAAAACTCCATAAGTATACAGAGAGATGAAAAATTTGCAAAAGAGACATTACAGAGTAGTAGCATACAGATTGTAGACTTTACAGCAGTTAGTATATAATAAGAAGATATTACGCCTTTTGGTTGAAAATACAAGTGTACAAAATATACAATGAGAGTTGATAAGAACCTGGGAGAGCATTGCAAGATATTTCACAAGTGAATAAGAGTGTATATATATATATATATATATATATATATATATATATGTTATTGCTCACACATATATATATATGTTATTGCTCACACATGGAAAGGTATAGTTAGAGCATGTCGTTTGTGTTGTCCAGGACATATGGGGTGTAGAAATAGTGAGTGGATGAGGCTCTAGATGGTTGCTGAAGAGGTATGTTTTAAGTAGACATTTGAAGGAGGGTGTAGAGTTTTGTATTCTGAGGTCAGGCGGAAGGTTGTTCCATATATTTGCTATTTCATGGGCAAATAGTGATCCCCCGGAGTTGTTTTTGCATGTGATGGTTTCAATTAAGGCTTTGTTGGAGGACGGACATTGTCTATTTGAATTGTAGAAGTTCAGCATGCCAGTCAGATCAGCTATTTTCTTAGGATAGTACAGAATTAGATGAGCTAGGCCTAGCTGATAGTACCTTAATAGGTTTAGAAATTCAAGCCAGTGCAAAACTTGTAGGGAAAGGCAGTGGTGGGATCATGATTTGGCATTGATAGCGAATTTAGTGATTTTGTTGCAACAGATGGAAAGTTTATTAAGGTCAGTTTTGTAAAGATTAGTTAGAATTGGGGATGCTTAAAGTAGAGCAGATAGGAGGTGGGTCCTGGCTATTGCAATTCAAGATAGGGTGGTTAAATAACTTTTACAGCAATAGAGGCAACCTACCTTTTTGTGGACTTTAGTGATGGTTCACAAAGCACCCAAGTAAGGCCATTTCAGCAGCAATAAAGACTACAACACATGGGAATAAGTTAGCACTTTTTCTCACTTTGCTTATGGAACTTCTTCAAAATACACAAATCAGTAAAAACGTGTTACATATATACTAAATTAATAAAACTATTTAGTTTAAACCTTCCAATCAACTACTAATATGATTTAAACAATTAAAAAGTTTTAAAGTGCCAAACCACATTTAAAGAAATGCAAAGTGACAATATTTCAAACATATAAGTTTCTTAAATAACTTTTGATAGAAATTGTTTCTTTGATGCCTGGAAAGGCATCTGCCCTTAAAAAAAATTGCCACTTCAGCTCTAAAAATTCTAAATAATTATTAAACTCTTGTACAAATCCCTTCATATCAACTTGTTCCAATACTAAAAAATAAAACTTTTTAAATGGTGTGTATTCCTTGCTATGCTTAGCTAAAGCATTGTTACAATCACAATGTTTAATAGCTCAAACATGTTCAGAATATGACAACTTAATGTTCTAGTTGTCTTTCCTACATAAAAACAGTCACAGGAACTACACACAGCCAAATATACAAGTCCCTTGCTAAAGCAAAAATGTCTGCACTTCGGTGTATATTCAAAGTTCCTGTGTTTGAATATGTAATGACTACCTGGAAAAATGAACCTGCACTGTTTACATTTCTGACAAGGAAATGTACCCAAATGTACCCAGTCTTGGGAATTTTTTCCAAAAGCCCCTTCAGCTCACATGTTTTCTTAAAAATAAATTGGGGTTGTTCACCTACTATATTACTTAGTTCCTTATTTCCTAAAATTACTTTCCAATTGTCCTGAATTATTTTCCTGATAGTTACACCTTCGAAACTCATAGGAATCAGAAAGGCTAAGGATTTCTCCCCATACTTTTTTTGATTAGATTTTTGTCCTTTAGCTGTAAAGCCAGATGTTAAAATTGGGGGAAAAATCATTATTTCTTCTAAGTATTATTTGGTCTGCTATATTCCTAAGCTGTTCTATGGGATAGCTCCATTCTACAAACATTTTGATCAAAAAATTAACTTCATTGAAAAAATGTCATCACTACTTATCATACAACTGGCTGTAATGAGTTGCCTTTTAAACACATTGTTTTTCATAAACGTAGGGTGTAAACTAGTGAAGGTAACTGTTACTAAAAGTAGTTTTCCTGCATATGTTACTTTCAAACCTTTGCTTCTCTACATCCATAGTAAGAAGTGCATCTAAAAAATTAACAGTGGTGCCAAAAGCGCTTACTTCAAATTTTAACCATTCTATACTTTGATTAATCTCATTTGCAAAAACATCAATGTCTTCCCTACCTCCCTCCCAGACAAAAAACAAATCATCAGTGTATCTTCTGTAGAAAGCCACTGACTTAGGAGGGAAGTTTGACTAAGAAATAATTTTCCCACCAACACATGACTAAGTTGGCGAAAGAGGGAGCCACATGGGCCCCCATTGCCACTCCAGAAGTCTGTTGATAAATTTCAGAATTAAAAATGAAAAAAAAATATTACTTAATACCAAATCTAACAATACTCCTATAGTCTTGATATCAATGTCTAACCTGTTGTAAATTTACTTAAAAAAGTTCAACAAACTCAATATCTGGCTCCTGGTCTATTGAAGTATATAATGAATTGACATCCACTGTACAAAGAAATTGTTTCCTACCATTGAACTGATATCCCTTCAATTAATCCAAAAAAATCCATGAGTCCTTTAAAAAAATTGACTCTTTTGTACTATTGGATTAAGTATTTTATCTACAAATACTGAGATATTAACTGTTTTATTTCTTGGTGAGGATACTATCGGTCTAAATGGTGGGTTGTTTTCATTTTTATGTATTTTGGGGATGCCAAAAAGCACCTCCAATTCTGGTTGTTCCATCATACAAAAATTATACATTTCTACCGGAAGACAATTTTGTTGTAACAAATCATGCAGTGTCAAGTTAACAAGTTGGTATTTTTTCCTAACAAATTCCTTGCTCACTTTTCTATAGTTGTTAACATCCTCTAGTAATGTTAACATACTTTTTATATATTCATCTTGTGACATGATAATAAGCGCATTGCCTTTGTCGGCTCACATAAACCTAAGATGTTTTCTACATCGCAGCTTGTTCAATGCAATTCTTTCATTGCTCTTTAAATTGAAAAACTCTTTATATTTGTAAAGAATGTTATCATGGTTAAACAATTTATAAAAAGCATCCTCACATAATCTACTAAACACATTCAAGGTCCCAACCAACAGTGGATTCATAACACTTTTTTGTACATACTGTTGACAGACTTAAGCTGTTGAAATAAATTATTTTAAATTTAATTTACGACTAAATTATTTAAAGTCCAACATCACTTTAGTCATAGAAGCATGACTTGAAGGTATACATGAAAAACTTTTAGACAGCACCTCCTACTCTGCTGTTGAAAAATATTCTTGACTTAAATTAAATATCAGCCAAGTCCCTACTAACGGTTCCTTCTTTCTGGTCCAATTTCTCCCTTTGTTATTCTTGTATTCTTTGGGCGAAAAAAATGCATTATTCTCCTCACTGTCCGTTGACTCACTAGTGATAAGTTCCTGCACACTCACAACCACAGGTGCTTCTACAATGTCTGCTTCAGAAAAATGAATGTCAACAGACACTTGCCTGTCCTTAGGCCTGCTGACGTCATCGCCCAAAAATGAATCTAGTTGGTCCAGTCTATTGGAAGCTCCAGTTTTGAAAATGTTTGGGTGTTTGTGTTTATCACCACCTCCTGCCTCCACACCTTCGATGATAAATGCATTATGGTTAGAGTATGCCATTAAATCTCTATTAAGTTTCTTTTTCTTCCCTAGGATAAGTGCTGTGACATGCTTATCAACTTTCGAAAAGATATTGGTATAAATTGTTTTTTTATAAAGAAAGGATGTTTCTTCACCTGTTGATCAAGTGATTGAATTCTCATCTGTTTGCTGTTGTGGCATTTTAAAAAATGCAACACCTGTATCCCCGCCTTGTTATAAACTGCACTAATATCCTTGTAGATCTGATTTCTGTAATTAGTGCCATTAGGGAAAGTGTAAACACATAGACCAAAAGGAACTATGTCTCCTTCCAAACAGTTTGTCAAATAAAAATGTTCTATTTCAAGAGATTTATATTTAAGAACACTCTTCTCTAGTTGGAAAACTAGAGTCTGACAGTCTAACAGGTTAGGTTCACGTCTAGTAGAAAAATAATCATTGCTGGGTTTGAAACTGGAAAAACGATTTTCGGAATGTCTAACAATTCCGCCATACCTTGTTTGTGTATAATGTGGTCGTTTTCACCAACCAAAGTGCTCTCATCTGAAGAGCCGTCGGAGATGGAAGCAATGGAGTCAATACCCTTCTGTCTATTAACACGATCAATCACCTCATTGGCTTTCCCCACAACCTTCTCAACGGTCTGGGTGAAACTCCTATTTTCGTCTGGGAAAGAATACACACTCACATCAAGATCCATAAATCCAATATGCGGCAGTTTTTCGACACAAAAAAAAAAGAACGTGTAAAATGCTGCACTCGACCGGCCCCTTCTGTAAAACATGACAAACTGGAAAAGCAGAAGCTGGGTAAAAACACAAAACTCACAAAGCACCCAAGTGAGGCCAATTCAGCAGCAATAAAGACCACAACACACGGGAATAATTTAGCGCTTTCGTTCACTTTACTTATGGAACTTCTTTAGAATACACAAATCAGTAAAAACATGTTTTATATATATATATATATATATATATATATATATATATATATATATATATATATACTAAATTAGTAAAATTATTTAGTTTAAACCTTCTAATCAACTACTAATATCATTTAAACAATTAAAAAGTTTTAAAGTGCCAAACCACATTTAAAGAAATGCAAAGTGACAATATTTCAAACATATCTTAAATAACTTTTGATAGAAATTGTTTCGTTGATGCCTGGAAAGGCATCTGCTCTTAAAAAAATGTGCCACTTCAGCTCTAAAAATTCTAAATAGCATACCTTTCAACTGTACAG
Organism: Protopterus annectens; assembly: GCF_019279795.1. Lineage (NCBI taxonomy): Eukaryota > Metazoa > Chordata > Ceratodontiformes > Protopteridae > Protopterus > Protopterus annectens. Next base: position 485,569,277 of record NC_056739.1, read on the forward strand.
TTTTTCACAGAATGTCCAGATTTTTGCCTCATATTTTTGGTCCATTTTTCATAACATTCTGGTTTTCTGGCAAATTAGTGGCAACTTATTATAGACTGAAGTCAGAAAATAAAGACAGACATTTGAGTTTCAAACTTCATACCCTTCAGAAAATTCATGCTAAACCTGTTATTCTATCAACTTTCTAAGTTTGTGAATGATATTTAAAAATTGCCCCTATTTTTCAGCCTTTGTCCCATTTTTACTTATGGCTTTGTCCAGATTTCTTTCTCGAAGAGGTTGAGAGGTATAGGAAGTGCGGTTAGATAAGCACTGGGACTTTGTTTAGAAGTAATGATTAGCTGAACTATTATTTACTACAGCCTAGTCTAGCTATGAAAAATCTCAAACTAATATCTAGTAGAACTGAACTTTCTTTTATTTTTGTTATACTTATGTTTTAAAGTGATATACAGGGGCAGTAATTCAGCTGCATTTCTACTTGTGTCAGCAGTGACCTGGGTTTAAGAGTAACAAAAAGAACTGGTATATGATACAACTGTATGACCCATGAGAAATCTACTTTCTTTAGTTAGTGGTGTTCAGGTAGCTACTAATGTAAAGAAAGCCTCGGGCAGATGCCAAATAATGATCCCACAGTTTAGAGCACTAAGCATGTTATTCTTTATCCTGTTACAGGGAAAATAGGGAAGATTGGGAATGGCTAAAATGATGTCCCTTTAAGGAATTATTTCAGACAGTCTGAGTTGCAAGGACAAATAGAAAACACACTGACGCAGGGAGAAAATGCATACTCCATAAAACAGAAACAACCCCCAAAGTTTGAAGTTGTGAGTCAACAGGAAGATTTTTGCTCTACGTCCTCTTTTACAGGACAAATGAAAAACATCACACTGGCAAGAACAGTGGGTTAATAGACCTGGACCCCCTCGTCAAAAGAAAAAAAAACAATGAAAATTGGGGCATCAAGTAAAGTGGCTACATTAAAAAAAATGAAAAAGCAGCAGCATTCTCATTATTATACCTTTAGTGCAGGATTACATTTAAACTTATCTCACACCAAAACATACCAAATTTGTCAAAGAACAGACTCTTCAGCCCATGACGGTCCTTTTGCCTTTCGAACATAAGTTCACTACGTGGCTTTTTCAAAATATATTCTTCTGCCTTGAGCATTGTCCCAAAGGAACTGCGCCTGCGAGGTCTTGGTATGTCCCAGGAGTCTTCTGAAGGTTCCAAATGCATGCCCAGATACTGGGGGAGCACTTCCAAAAAGACCTGTCAACAATTACCATAACAAAGGAGAAAAATGTTTGACACTCATTTTAATTTGCCACAGTACCTCTATCTGTACCCTCCATAGCATGTGCCTAGCATTTTAAATGCAAACAGAAATAAAGGTAGATGAGGGGGCACACATATAGAAACAGTAAACCAAAAATGTTTGCACACACTGAACATTTCTCAAAAAATGTTAATATCCAAGTCAGTACTAGGAAAAAATGTAGAGAGCAGGAAGCAGTAGACTAAAGTAGAAAATTTAAATATAAAAAGCTGTTGGTATAGACAAAAGGGTATAAATGACATAAAAATTAAAAAAAGCATGTGCAATCTGATTAGTGATTGTACTATCAGTATTTAAAAAAGGTAAAATCTGACAAACATTTATGGAACAATTAGAATATTGTCTAAGGTAGGATAGGTAATGCAGAGGTTTTTTTAATAAATATGCAAGAAGAGGCGGAAACTACAAGAGCAAGATCTGTGTTATCAGAATTTCTACAACAAATAAATGTTGGCAATGGTCTGCAATTACTATTTTAGCAGAAATTATATTAAGGTTACTGACAAGGGCCACAGAGATGTTGTTTGTCTGTGTTTTCTAACACATTAAATAGGGTAAATAAATATCTGTTGTCAGTTAAATTGTTTAAACTAAACTTATCTAGTGACATAGCTGAAAGGGATGAAAACTGAAGAGGCAGAAGACAATGGGCCAGATTCAGGAAGCCTCCGTGTAAGAGTTATAACTCTTACACGGAGGCTGCAGTTAAACTGTGTGATGTCAGCATGTCATGCATATGCATGAGGTGCATGAGGCATGCTGAATCACACTAGTAACTCTTACACGGTCCGTGTAAGAGAGTAGGGGGCGTGTCTGTAGGCTAAGCCCTGCAAGCGGACACGCCCCCGGAAGACTAGAATGGCTGAAAGTAAACAGCCACGAGAAAGGCCATGAAAATGTGAATAAACACACTACACAACACATGCCCCGATAGACCATCACTGTATAAAGTGAAGAGATGTTATAAAATTAAATTAAAACCTTTTATTTTTTTTAAACCCCGTAAATGTTTGCTACTGTGTGCGCGGGTGTGCTACTAGCGCAATCACAGTTAGCAGTCAGTGGAAAAGGATATAAGAACTAAATATGCAAAGTAAGCCAAGAAATAATAGCTTAGCGGTAGAGTTGCCGCCTTAAGAGTAGGCAGGCAGGGTTCGAGCCCCTACAACAACCTTTTTTTTTTTTGTAAATAAGCACTAAAAGCCCCTGACAGTATTGTACAAATGTAAATGTATTCCCTTTGTAAGATGGAATGAAATAGAGCATATATTTTGAAGTAACATAATAATAAAAATAGTCAGAAATGTACTGATAGCTAAGCTGTTGTGAAACAGAGTGCCCGTAGCTGAGTAGTGTTTCAAAGCTGCAAACTGCATGCCCGCTGCCAAGCTGCAGTTAGACAGACTGCAACTGTGTGCAATTAGCTTAACATGTGTGTCAGTAGCCAATTAGGATTTATCCCAGCGCACACCGCTTGCGCCGGGCGCCCTCACAAGCTAACTGCCAGTGCGCATGCGTTACCTCCGCGCAAACGAGCGCAGACCAGGTTTAAAGTGCTTAAAAGTGCTTTTGGCATGTTTGATTGACAGGTCCTCAACTCATTCCTGTCAGGAAAATGAAAAATCAGTTGCCAGATTCGAACCCAGGATACCATGCACTAGAGTCAAGGAACTAAACCACCAAGCCATGACAGCAATACCTAGAAATGCAGAAATAGCATATATATGGGATAAAACCCAGAATGGAGCATGAGAAAGCATTTTCAGTGAAGTAGATACAATTCCAAAACGGCCAATCAGAGAAATGTGCGGGAAAGCGGCATATATAAGCCCCATAGGCGGAATACACAGCATAACTGATTGTAGAACAGACTTGCAGTCAGCATGAGTGGAGTAGGTGAGCGGGGCTGCTTTCGAAAGCACAGCGTTGGGGCGTTGAGGAGTCCAGATACATGGTCTGGCTCCTTGTCCATAATCACGAGGCCCAACTCATGCAGGGCCAGGTCTCATGGGGAGTATATAGGGCAGAGGCGTGGGACCAGTTGGCTCGTGATCTGACCAGTGCTACTGGCATTCCACGCACTGGTGAGCAGGTCCGACACCACCATGCGGACCTGAAGAGACGCAAGCAGGACCAATTGAACCGTTGGATCCAGGAGGCCCGCAAATGCCCAACGCCCCACTACTGAGTAAGTCACATTTTACTCATGTATGTAAGGATTTCAACCAGCTGATACCATGGAGATGTGTAGTCCAATATTATTCCCTTTGTATTACAGCTGCAGGTGTCCGCTTCATAATCGTGAGATGCACGCCAGAAGGCTGGTGCGGGCGCCACCATGCAGGTTAGTAACCCCACCCAGTACTTGTAAATAAATATTATTATGTACCATGTATCAGAACAGTGCAGTGTATTGATTAAAAGTAATATAATGTGCAAGCAGGAATTGAAAGTCTGCAGGTATGGCTGCAACAAGTTCATCAGTATGCAAGTGTAACTGGAAATATAATTGATAGAATTAAACAGTGCTGTAATACAGATGTCCCATCATTAATTAAATATACTGTAACCTGCAGTAGTCTCAAGAGTACAGCTTCAGAATCTGAGGTAGTCACATGTGAGATATATCCCCTGTTCAAATGCTGAATCATGACAGAAGTGAGGCTGTTGGAAAGTGTTTGAATCACCACAGGTCTAATATGTGAACAAAGCCTAGAAGTACCAACCTGAACTGTGAAGTTGCAGAATGTGTGAGAGTGACAGAAAGGCTCATGTATGAATAAATAAAGTAGTAATAACCCCTGAATATATAAGCCTCAGTGTGTTTTTACAGAACTAAATGCATGTGGGAAGTACAAATTAACATCCCAAACTGATTTCAGTGTGTCTGAATCTGAATGTCTAGCTCAAAATCTGTATATGGTGATAACAGTAAACAATTTGCAGATAGAATGAATGATTATCTGACAGACTAAACAGCCATAGTTGTCCCCTGTCCTGTCATCAAAGTGTAGCAGGATGATGTATCTGATCAAATTCAAAATAAGTAGGATAGTGATGTATGTGTAACAGGTGTAGCATGACAGTCAAATAAAGATTATTTTGAAACATCAGCCTCAACTTAATTGTGTACCTATGATAAATGTGAATCAATGTGTAACATATGAATGTGTCATCACTTTCTATCCCCACCCAACCCTATAATTCCATATAACAACATCCACTAAATAATGGTATGTGAACATTTCATTAATCATGGACATTTGTCCGTTTCAAACATATATGCATGTCTGTTCGTGCATGTGCCCTGTTCATACCTGCAAATCTGATGGCCTGTTGCCATTAATCAACCCTGCATGTCGATTGACTGTGTTTTGCTGTTCAAATAATGCATGTGATATTGATATGCCCCTTGTTCAATGGTGTTCATATCTGGGTGTTTGTTTGATGGGAATACCAATGCATGCTGTTACAACTAATCTGAATGGAATAAAATGCCACTAACCCAAACTAACATAACTACTCACAAACCTAGAACGCTTGGGAAGGCAGGTCCCAGCGGACCCACCTCTCCCACCTCAGCTGGCGACTGCACCTGGCACTAGTGCCCAGGCCGACCCTCCGGTGGCCCTGTGCCACCTTCGGGTGGAAGCGCTGCAGGATGGGGCCCGCCCCCTCTGCAAGTGTGGCCGGAGGGGTTCGGCCCACTCACCCTCCGCGGTGTCCGGTCTGTGGTGCGAGGGAGATCCAAGACACTGTTCTTGGACCCCTACGCCAGCTTGAGGCTCGTGGTGGCACAGCTAACGGCCCCGCCGCTGCCCCGCCTACACAGCCCCCAGCACAGCCCCGCACTGGGCTGTGAAGGAACAGTGGCAACTGCCTATGGGTGGGGATATCAGTTCCACTGTTGCCATCTGTGGGCTCGTGCATCTCGGATATCCCAACCTCCGTCCCCTCCAATTGTGTAACCCCCACGTGTGTCATAGACCGTCCCTGTATGCGTCTCGTCTGTCTTGTCTGTTAACCTACCCAACCTACCTCCCCAGCTTTACCGACTTCCTTCACCTGTCATACCACTCTCACCTGTAAAAAAAAAAAGGGCACTCTGTCCCACAAAAAAATTACGCCCCATACATAGCTGTCCATGTCGCACACATGTCCGCTGGACATCTAAACTGTTAATTACAATTGGCTGTACAACAAATATTAATGTTGTCCTGACACCTCTCTCAGAGGTGGAAGGTTTCAAATGTCTCACCAAAATACATAGAAATATACAGCTGTTGCTGCAAAAGACATGGGCATCTATGGGCCTTACCTACACCCTTCCTGCAAATCCCACGCTTCTTTCCCTACTGTCTTACCCTCTTTGTGACCCCTTTTTCACCACTTTCCTGTCACCCCTTTTTCTTTTCTTTCAAAGAAAATAGCTGGTGTAAGCTTGTGTTAGCGGAGCTCACCGCCAGTGCAAGATGCGTGAGCTCACAAGCAAACGAGCGCAGACCTGGTTTGCTTAAAAGTGCCTTTATGGCACTTTGATTGACAGGTCCTGTACTCAGTTTGAAAGTTTGCTAAGAAAAATAAATTCCCACTGTCAGTCTCGAACCCAGGACCTTGGTAACATTAGTCTGTATGACCTACCACTAAGCCATGCCTGCTTTACAAGAACACAGTGCTAAAATAAATATAACATGTAATAGTAGGAATCAGTATAAAGGCAATATAGGAGATGTACTATCCAAAGCATGTCAGGTAGAGTTGTAATGGCCAAATTACTGGATTCCCATACTAGTTCAGTGTGAACAGAAACAGCACTGCTACCTGTTAGCTTGTACATAATAATGTAAGGTAATGTACATATGTGAAGGTATGTATATCTACACATACATATATATAAATATATATTAATACATATGAAATATAATCGTAGGTCTCAGTAGCCATACACACTCACTACAGGAAAAAGTTAACATAATTGCTGCAACCTGAATCTGCAACACAGCCTGACCCCTGTGTGACCTACTTACCCTTCTAACTGCTTACAGGTGGCCTCAGCACTTTGATTGACAGGTCCTGTACTCAGTTGGAAAGTTTGCAAAGTAAAAATTCCCACTGTCAGTCTCAAACCAGGACCTAGGTAACATTAGTCTGTTTGACCTACCACTAAGCCATGCCTGCTTTGGAAGAACACACTGCTAAAATAAATATAACATGTAATAGTAGGAATCAGTATAAAGGTAATATAGGAGATGTACTATCCAAAGCATGTTTGGTAGAGTTTTAATGGCCAAATGACTGGATTCCCATACTAGTTCAGTGTGAGCAGAAACAGCCCTGCTACCTGTTAGCTTGTACATAATAATGTAAGGTAATGTACATATGTGAAGGTATGTATATCTACACATACATATATATAAATATATATTAATACATATGAAATATAGTTGTAGGTCTCAGTAGCCATACACACTCACTACAGGAAACAGTGAAGATATATGCAGCAACCAGAATCTGCAACACAGCCTGGCTCCTGTGAGACCTACTAAGCCCTTTAACTGCTTAAAGGTGCCTCCAGCACTGTGATTGATAGGCCCTATACTCAACTCAAAAGCAGAATATGAGCATACTAGTAGGCCCTACCACAAGACCATTGTAACACTAGTCTGTATGACCTACCACTAAGCCATGACTCTCATACAGGAATATAGTGCTAAATAAGTGGAACATGTAATAGTAGGAATGAAGATAAAGGCAATATAGTATGTCTACTACCCAAAGCATGTCAGGCAGACTTTTATAGTCCCAATTACTGGATTCCCATACTAGAGTAGTGTTAACGGAAACAGCCCTGCTAATTGTTAGCTTGTACCCAATAATGTCAGCTAATGTACATATATGAAAGTATGTATATGTACACAGATATATATATATATATATATATATATTTATATAGCAATACATATGACATATAGTTGTAGGTGTCAGTATGCATACACACTCACTACAGGGAACAGGCAAGATAAATGCAGCAACCTGAATCTACAACACAGCATGAAGCATGGGAGATGTACTAACCTTCACACTCACAGAACACTGTCAACAGCATACCAGCATGGTCCACGCCCTACAATCTGAAAGGGCAACGCCTATCTCACATACCCTTTTATAGCAGTGTCCTGAAATCACAGTGAGACATGCAATTAGTACACACCCAGCTGCTTGCAATTAGCAAATGCTGCCTTACAATTGGTGCAGAGGCCATCACATGGACCTATGCAGATACCTACAAAAGTATTCAGTACCCACACTCCACTCATGCAATACAGTCATTGCACAAACCTAATGAGAAAGAGAGACAGAGAGAGACAGAGAGAGAAGACAAAATATACAGACAGCCAGCAGCAAAACAGCAGCAGCAGCAGCAACAGCAGCAAAATTCAAGGAGCACGAGTGACACACCAAAAGCTGCCACAAACACAGGTAATGCAAAGTAGCAGGTTAATCCTGTGTATACTGTGACACCTCCAAATGTATCATAGTTCACTATCTATAGGTATGTCCATGAGATAGGTTGTGTGTAGATAGTCATGAAATATAAACATATGTAATATTGTTGTACATGTGGGCCATAACTAACACTTCCATAGCTTAGAACACAAGGCCAGTTGTGCATATGATGCAGTAGTTCCCAGGGTCAGTAGAGGTTCCTCCTCATTGGTGTGGGACCACTGTGTATGTATGGCACTGTTCAGGTACATATCCTGTAGTATGGCCAGGGATTAATATCAGTCTGTCATGTGGTGCTATGTCCTCCAGGGGTGAATGTAGCACACATCCAGGGATACCATTTCGTAACAGTGATGATATGTGTTCTGCAATGATGAGGGTGGCTCTCACCTGGACATGTGAGAGGATAGGGAGGTTACAGTCATCTGGGATAACTAATAACACGTGTGTAGGACAATGGGGGTACCTGCACCTAAACTGTCTGCAACATTGTTGGCAATATCTGTGCATTTGGTGAATGTGAAGCATCTTAACACTGCAGACAACAGATGCCTTCCGCCATGTGAATCTGCCCTGTGCTGCAGTAGCCTCCTACTATTGTTATACAATATGCCTGTATCTGTAGTCCACTGGACAGGATTAATAAGTGGTGTGCAGTTGTTCTGGGTTAGATAACTGTGTGCACAGTACATGCAGTATGTGGGATGTCTGTGGTAAGCATATGCAAAGGTGCTGGCGGTGTGTGTTGTGGCTTCCACTGGCCCAGTGGGCTGCATGGATAGCATCACTGTCATAACTACTGAATAACTGTGTAATAACATGCATACATAGCAAGGTAGTGTATTGTGCTTGTGGTGTTGTTCAGATATGTATATCCAGGCTGAGTAATGTGTGTCCACATCACAGGGTTGGATGGCAGCACACATCCAGTATGTATGGATGAACACCCAGAATGTGTCACACGTGTCACCTGTGCAGACGATCTGGCCATTACCTGTGCATCCCCACAACACACACACATGCAACATATGGCAGAAGTACTATAGCAGTACACACATGTTCATAGGTTCATACTAGGCTATCTGCCCGAGGGCATTTACAAGCCTAGCCCATCGCTTTGTGGCTTACGCCACCCCTTTAGTATGGGGAACCATACCCATTATTTTGCTGTGCCTCTGTCGAAAGCAGTGACACTGAGGTAATCCCTGGGGTATATCTGCGATCTCCCATCCATTGGTCAAGATTTCTCTTGAACAAGGCCAGCGAGGTGCTCTGCCTCACATATACCGTGATTTTGTTCCACAGCATAGGAGTCTTTGGGTGATGAATCTATCCCTCCAGCATGTCCTATTAATAGCCGTGTCGAGGTTTAAGTCTCCTGCCCTTGTGGCTCTGATGGATCTAGATTTTTTAGGTGAAGCATATTCATCAAATCTGGGTTTGACATGGCCTTGTATGTTGGGCAAAGGTCACCTCTGAGCAAGCGTGTTTACTGAATAGAACATACATGGACATGCTGGAGGGGCAAATTCTAACTGAGAGGCTCCCTTTACTCTGTAATGAGCTCGAACAGTTGAGAATGAACAGTTCATAGGTTCATACTAGGCTATTTGCCCTAGGGCATTGGTAAGCCTAGTAGAATGTGTTTGTCTTTGCCACCCAATCACAAGTTATGCTGCTATGCCCTTGTCCGACTTTTAGTATACTATGCCTCTGTCTAACAGTGACATAGAAGTGATACCTGGGGTACAACTATGATCTCCATCCACTCATCCAGATTCCTATGGAAGAGAGTCAATGAGGGACTCTGCCTAACCAGTAGTGTGAGCTCATTACAGAGTGAAGGGAGCCTCTTGGTTAGAATATGCCCCTCCAGCATGTCCATGTATGTCAGTGCTGAGGTCCAGTGCTCCTGAGCATGTGGCTGTATGGGTCTCTGATTGCCTGTGGTACATCACGCTCATTACTGCTAGGTAGGACATGGCTGTATATGGCATGCACAGATTGCCCCTGAACAGGCAGTATGCCACTGAGTCCAGCTGGATTCACTTTACCTGGGCAGCATATGACATCTGTGTGAGCCATTGCATCCCCTTGATGATGTACTGTTGTCCTGTACCAGTTGCTGTAGGTGTCTGGTTAGGTACATCCCAAAAGGTGCATTGTACGCAATTATAGGCCTGATGATGGATGAGTACAGAGGCACAATGACCTCCCCTGCCATACATGTGAATCAGTCATGATTAGCTGGGCTATATAACATGTCTGTCAATCCACGCTGGCCATGTGGTAGACAAATGACAGACTGCTACCATGTTTCTTCCCCAGGTCCCCAACCACGCCTACTGTACTCAATGGCCTAACACCTATGTTGTACTGTGCCACCAATGTGGAGGCGTGGGAATCTGCATTGAATACTGATACTCCCTCCCTTGTTCAAGTGTCGTGGCCGACAAGAATGGTAACAGCTATAACGTGGTAGTACTGGTGTGCTCCTGTGAAACCTGAAACAGGTTCATGTTACTGCACAGATATCGATGTCCAGAATGCTAGGTAGGGTTTTGGGTGCGTGCATCCTTGGGTCTAGACGCCCAGTGTTGAGTAGCATCACTCTTACTTCCTCATCCTTTGTGATACAAATGGATGTGGGTTTGCCTTATGAGCCTTGCCTAATACAGGCACTATGGGTGTAGCAGGAGGCTCCGCCAAATGTCAATAGGACTGTGGTGACAGGTGCAAGCTGTCCCTAGCAAAGCATACCACCCCAAGATGGCAGGCATTGGCACACCTGTGAATGACACCAGTATGTCAGTCAATTGTTGGAAGGGATCATCGTGCCTTGATATTGTGGCATTGTTCTAGGTGAGGGTAGGATGCTACTCAAGGTCAGGGTCAAACTGTCCCGGCTACGTGCTCAGAGAGCTCTGTAATGTCTCATGTCATGTAGTCCAGGGAGGAATGTGTCAGGCCATTCACAGCAGCATGGACATTGACTGAGTCATACCTGTACCTGCCTTGGGGTTACCTGACTGTTTGTGTTATGTGGCAGGTCATAGTGCCTGACAGGCTGCACACCGTGACCCTCACCTCGTTAAGCCTGGTGAACGTGATGTGAGTGTGCCTGATGATAGAGGCACCTAGTACAGGTGTATGAGGTGTGTTGTTAACTGTTAATGGCTGTGAGTGTTCAGCACATTGGCTTTGTGTGATATGTGTTGCACATGTTCGCTTATGTGGTAGTGGTTGCCTGGATGTCTGCATAGGAGGTCTCTGCTGCATAGGCAGAGCTGTGGTCTGAGCCTACAAGTATGATCATGTGTGATCATGTGTTAGGTCCGCTGTTGTGTTAGGTCTACGTGAGACTGGAAGTGTAGTGAGTGATCCCCTTTGCCACGTGACTGGTTATGGCGGTATTGAGTAGACAGAGCCTAGCCTCCAGTCTGGTATATGGTTGCATCACTCACATGAGTTTGAATTTGTTGTTAGGAGGAGGGGTTGTCTGTGTACATGCATCTGTTCTAACATTGTCTCTGGAGTACCACACTCACCAGCTGGACTGAGGAGGGAACTGACAACTGACCTCTGGACATGCTAGAATACTATTGTGAACTCTGTAATCACTAATGATTGAAAACAAGGTCCAGTGGGGAGTGAGGGTGTACTGACATTACCTACAACTGCTGACTGATATAAAAGCCGCCAGTGAGCAAATGCCAGGTAACCTAAGTGCAATGTGTCACAATGAAGTAAATGCAACAATGACAAGCAGTCACTTGCTGTCATGTGTAACATGGAAGTACGTACAGTAAGCAATGCAGATAACAGTAGTGAGTCACAGATGTGTTGCAAAGATGTGTACTATGTGGAAGTAGCATACCAGTGAAATAACAAGCTAACAGATAACAAGCATATAAACAAAGGTAGATGCAGGAGGCCTGTAGTGTTTGCTACAACAAACAAGGTGTAGCAATGTCAGTAAGATACAGCTCAGATATGCAGGCACTATAAACCTGATACCAGATGTCCCCAGCTATGAATGGCAGAGTACAGCCTATTGTCACACATGAGTGCAGACCACAAACCTCGTTAATGTTAAATAACTGGCCTAAAGGCCAACTGCCCATACCAGAAGTAATACACTTGTACACTGGGCCCACAATCAGCAGTTCCCAACTTCAATGGATGAAAGATATGTGTCCTGCCACCACAGTGCTTGCCACCAACCTCCCTAATGTAAAACAACTGGTCTGAAGGCCAAGTACTTAGTACAAATGACATAGAATGATAGCTACACTGTAATCAGGTTTTAACCAATCAGTAATAAGTAGAAGTTAACACTCCCTGTATAGAATGTGTACCATGTATTGTTGAGATACTATGCTGATAACCTGTTTGTGTACCTTTCCAGATAGACATGGCACCTAAAAGAAATCCTGTGTACTCTGCTGCAGAGGATGACGTGATCCACCAGAGCCTGGTGCGTGACTATGCCATCCTGTTCTCACGCACCACCCAGAATCAGCAGGAGAGGTCTGCACTGTGGCAAAGCCTTGTTAGCAGGATAAATGATGTTGGCATGCATGATAGGACATATGAGCAGGTGAGACATCACTGCAGTGATTTGATAAGAAATGTCCGCCAGCGTGCTGCAGATATCCGCAGGCAACAGGCTGCCACAGGTGGGGGGGTGGCCACACATCCCCCCCTCACCAGACAGGAGGGGCTACTGCTAAGTGTTGTGGATCCAGCCCCAGAACAACAGCAACCATCATGCATCCTGATGGAGGTTGGATCCACACAGCAGCAAGACAGCGAGGGTGCAGGTAAGATGCCATATTCATTTATTGTTATTACTTTTACATTTGTTGACCCAGATAGTCTAGCTGGATATAAGTTCATTTTCAGTAGAGGCCTGTGGAGAAAAGCTCCACACATAACGTAATAAAGGCAGACAGACAAGTTGTCAATACAGACAGCCAACATAATAGAATTGTACACCAGCCTGTTAATTAAATAAACATACATGTAAGGAAGTCAAACAGTTTAGAGTCATACACAATGTACCGTTGGTTTCAAAGCAATCCTACCTAAAGCATAATGGTTATGCAATAAGGCAAAAGCCATATACATAATAGTTAGGGCTCAGAAGGGTAGAGAAGTAGAAGGAGTATGACAGATACAATGATATGGAAGAGGCAGGAGTCAAGAAGGGAAGTGAGGAAAAGAAGGAAGACAGTCAAGAGGAGGTGGGAGGGATGGGAGAAGTAGGTCAGAGCATAGAAGGACATCAAGGTGAAAGAAACAGGGTAGAAGCTAGTTTCTATGCACAATGAGGGGTTAAAGGTGAAGAGAGCGTAGGGAGAGGGACGTTAGCCTGACTCCAAGAAGAACAAAGCCAGTGGTTTTGGAAGTACAATTTGAGTTGACGCTTGAAGAGAGGTAAGGGTGAGATTAGAGTTAACTCCTGGTATGTACATATGACTGTTCTGTACGCTGTTACTTCATGCACGCATAAGGTGTGCATGTGGTATGTATCTGTCATCATGATATATATACAGACATGATGTGCAGCTGATGTGTATAAGGGAACTAGTGTACTACTGTACTGTATCATGTGCAAAACAAATGGCACACATGTGCCCACTGACATTACTCTCTTCACACTTCCAGGTCCCTCCCATGTAGCAACGAGGCAGGCCATACATGCTGGTGAGTCTTTTAACAGTATCTGTAAAACAATTTATAAAACTAGGAAGAGTAGTGTAACTCTGTAGTAGACATGCTGGTGACTGTGTACACAATAACTGTAATTGACAGGTAGTAAATTGAGTAGTGTAACACGGTACTGATGTGTGTGTTTACTGTGGGTGTGCATGTGTGCAAGTGTGCCTGTGCCCAAGTGTGCATGTGTGTTAGTGTCCATGAGTGCATGTGTCCATTTCTGAATGTGTGCATTAGTATTGAAGTGCATCTCTTTCAAATATGTATTGAGACTGTAATCTGTGTTCCATGTTTTCCTCCGTAGGTTCTGGTGCTGCTCTGGTGACCTGCAGCAGGGAACCTGAATCTTGTGCCCCAGGTACTGATGATGATGAAATGTCTGTAATGGTGCAGGAAGGTGTGTCTGGGTCCGCCATTGGTCAGCCAATTGACAGTACACAGCTTTCAACCCCGCCAATGCGCACAGTCATCCTGCCGCTACATCCTTTATCACCATTGTCCCTAGGTGATGGACAGTCAGCAGTGGGCATAGATCAGGGTAATGTGGTACCTGTGGCACATGCATCCTCACAAGGCAGCCATGTGCAGAGGCCTCCAATGGTACCACGCAGACAGTCGCCCATGGGTTCTCGTGGGGCATCCGTGGTCAGATTGCCTCTGGCCGACGTGCCCAAGGAGGTATGTCAACCTCCACTATGTTTAGAACTGTCATGCAGGCACAGGCACGTATGGAAAGGTACACCAGACAGGGTCTGAGGGAGCTGAGAGCATGTCGCATAGCCATGACAGACGGCATGCATGATGTTGCGAATGCTATCCGTAACTTCACAGATGTCGTTGACAGACGCTGTGGGGCATACAACAGCTGCTCCACAACCAGATGTCCATGGGCCAGGGCGATGGTGTGCTTATGGCGCCGACGCGGGCCGTATGCCAGCAAGAGCACCAGCTGGCAGTGGCCGCGATCTACAACGGGCCCACTCGCTGCAAGTGCCAGCACCAGCCCCAGCAATGCTGGGTCTGTGCTGTCATCCAGACGCCCCAGGAGACCACGTGCACGTGGCTCTGGACAGTCCCAACAGGGAACTGTGTCCAGTCAACACACCCCTGCTTCCGATGACAGTACCCAGTCTGGGTTAGTACCGGATACGGCCCGTAGCACCCCTGCCAGGCACAGGTACCGTGTCCGCGCCCACAGACACTGATCTGGATGACCTGACAGGTGCAGTCTGTGGCTGTCCACAAAACCCTGTACATGGCAGCCATTATGTGGGACTGTGTGCGTGCTTACACACATGCAGAAACCTAACACCTAGGGCAAACACATACACACACACACTGCACCAACAACGGTCCACCCTGTACTGCTGCCCCTCACAAACACACATACACACACATGTCAATTGGTGTTACCAGTGGCCGGCTTGGGCATACCTAACCCACACCCTGTGCATATGATGACACTGTGCCACCTCCTGCATACTACAACATCGGTGCAGGTAAAGGTAAACACGTTGCTGATGCACAGGGTGACTACATAGATGTGTATAAGTAGTAACATGTTGGTAACTGTTGTGTGTTGCAGTATAAATGTGTGTATATCCCATCAGTCCTGCTGCAGTAACTGTATGAATGTCCTCAATTGTTATCTGCACCCATACTACTTAACAAAGTGTACCAGCTGCACACCATCACATGCTAACATTGACTATGGCAATGTGCATCTTGTGCTGTTATGTAGATTCAGCTACATGTATCTGTTCTGTCACACATGCATTTATACACACCCTGCTACCCACACACATGCACACGCTCACCTGCCATTCCCATTATTTATCACCCTACATGAGTAGCTGTTGATACATGACGGGTACACATTTCAGAAGTGCACTATGTTGTTTACTACTGGCATCCCTTTCTCTACCTGTACTCACAGGGTGCAGGCAACCTCATCAGTTGAAGATGTAATGTGCATCAGGTACTGTAGTACCCTGATTGCCACAGCAAACATGTTTCCCATACGGAAATGCACACACAGACACATCCCACATCCACACACTTGCCACATTCAGGCTTCAGAACACTATCTAGGTATATTCGGTACATGTGTTACAGTAGCATGTAACACTATACTGAGTACTGGCAGTTAGTTGTCTGTTGTCATGTTGTCTGTATAGAATAAAAGAATTGTTTTATTATCCTACTCCGCTTTGTGGACATTACTTGAACAAGTGTTACCTTACATGTGTTATCAGTACCAACACCTTCTGTTTTGTAGTTTTGTTTGTATAGGGTGCTATCAACATCACTGCTTGTTAAGGGTAATGACCACCCTGCAGTGTATAGCCCCATGTGGCAAAAGCCACATCCCACCCCATCATTGTGCACACACACTAACCCCACCAACAGTAAAACACATACTTTCCATTTGCAAGATTCAAACCCATACCTAACTGTGCAATGACAGTAGAAACAGACACATTAGCAGAGTGTGCTATTTGCAGTAGTTGGAGAAATCTTTACTAATGCTGTACTTAGAGGGTGCTGACATCATCTGTGTGTAGGAGGAGGGATGTGCACCCTGTAGTGTGTTCTCCCAGTTGGCAAAAGGCAGTTAACCCTCCCAGCATAGTGCACACACATAAACCACACTCATACATTCCCTTTGCAGGATTCAAACCCCACCTAACTACGTTATGACACTGAAGAAAGACACATTAGCAGAGCGCGCTATGCAAATTACTGGAGGACGTTACTACAGGTGATATAGTTATACAGTCCTGACATCATCACTGTTTCAAAAGGGGGATCTGCATCCTGTACGATACTGTCACGGTTGCTAATAGGGACATTTCCCACACACACACATCGATGTGTTGGAGGTTTGCATATGTGGGGGATCCAGAACACCAGTGTGATTAGTATATGGTTTGATTGCAACAATGAGGGATATACTCCCAGTGGTGAGCAGTTTTACTCATGTTTGTAAAGATCAGGTCTAGTATATCTGCCCTCTTGTGGGAAGGTTGGTTACCTGTTCCATAGCCAAAGAATGTCTGATCAATGGGAACCTTAGAGCTTGGTATTGTGGCCTGTGTAATGTACACAGTCTATGTTTGGGTAGCTGGCATCACCCAGTATGATGGTGTTTGCAGAGTAATCTAAACTCTCCTGTGTCAGCATGAAGGCTGTGTGGGAGACCTGAGTTTGAGAGGGTGCTGTAAGAGCTCCTCTGTGTCTCTTTCCATGTGGTCCAGGGAGGTACTTCCCAACAGGTAGCTGACTGTGACCCTCCCTTGCTCTGTCTGGAGGGCGCACGCCTGTCAACAGCTCATGTCAAGCAAGTGCACACCCCTCATAAATGATGTGGAAACCTTCAAAGGCCCAAGGCCTGTTGAAAATATGGACCAGACTGCAGATACCTGTATAGAGGCATTCTGTGGACACATTCAGGAATGCATGGATCATGAAGCCACATATGAAAGCATGACCCAATTCTCCAAAGGCAGATGTCCTGGGCGCCAGACACCAGCCATAAACACACTATACAATAGAAGGATGGCGCCACTACATGATACAACAACCTCCCAAAATGTGAAGGCACCACTGATGAGTATTGGAAGACAACTACAGGCACCCATATGATTGTCTAAGGCCATCTTTGAGAGAGGATTCCACAAGCCACTGAGGATAATCACAAGGCTGCCTGTAGTTATGTTAGTAACCTGGGTGGTACTACCCAGATATGCTCAGAGGTAATACAATATGTCACACAAAATATAAAACACACAGACATTGCCATCATCCTAGTGGACAGGTTCAATGCTGCCTTCTCCCCACCACACCAAAAGGGAACATATGGCTCGGATCACAGTGCTTCGGCACCTGACATCACAGATGCTCAGGTAAGAGATGCCCTTCCCAAAGCAATAAACACTGCATCAATGGGACCAGACAGTGTCCCAGGCTGTGTCCTACATGAACCACAAGAAGAGCTACACCCAGACATAACACCACTGTTCAATCCCAGCCTTAATACATGATATGTGGCCAGAGAGTGGCATACAGCAACAGTGGTCCCTCAACATGCAGGTGGTGCCACGGATCCTGGACACTACTCCCCATATGTCTGACTAGCTTTGTCTGCAAAGCTATGGCAAGAATCATCAAGAACCTCACATATCTAGATATTGTGGACCTACAGACATGTCACCATACACAGTTTGGCTTTGTCAATGGCAAATCCTGCCTATCAAACCTGTTTGCTTTGTTTGAAACAGTCACCAAGGCCACTGTCAAGGGGTAGGAGGTCCACACAGCCTACCTGGACCTTGCATAAGCCTTGGATACAATACCCCACTTGTGCATTCTAGGAAGCTCACCAGTGTACATATTAACCCCTATGTCACTATGGGTATTGCACAGTGGCTCAAGGGCAGAACACACATGGTAGAATTGCTGGAGCCATGTCAGCCTCCAACCTGGTACAAGTGGTGTCCCACAAGGCAAAGCCCTAGGGCTGTCATGTTCATTATATATTTGTCATAGGTACAGGCCAACATGGAAGTACTGTGGCTCAGCAAGTCACAGGTGACTGCAGACTGAACACCATAATCAACTCAACAGCTAACACACGATCCTCCAAAAGGGACTCTTGCAAACACACGACTTGTGCCACAGCCATGGCCTCAACGTGAATGACAGAAAGAGTATAGTCATCCCTTTGTCAAACACTAAATGACCACAATGTACCTCATATGTGTTAATCCAGTAAGTGCAGACCAAGGAATTATGGACCTTGGGGTACACAGGTTGATAGCATTCTACCATTTGACAACAACATGGACAAAGTGGTTAGGTAAGCATGTGATATGGGCCACATCATCATGGGATCCACATGTAGGCCAGGGAAGGACATTGTGCCCCTTTACTCATCCCTCATCATGCCCATAATTGACTATGATGAACCTGTCGGCATGCACCTTACCAGACACCTGCAGCAACTGGGGCTACCACATATCTACCTCGACAAAGGGATCAAAGTGCTCAAACAGATGCCACATACTGACTGGTTAAAGTAGCAGCAGCTGTACTCAGTGACATACTGACTCTTCATAGGCAATCTGTGCCTGACATAGAAGGCCAGGTCATACCCTCACGTAATGGCCATGCTGCATCTCAGAATATCCAGATCCCACCAGGATACACGCTGGAAATACTTGAACTTCAGGAGTGATATACATAGGACATGGTGGAGGGGCACATTCACAACTCAGAGGCACCCTTCATTCCTGATTATTATCCCAATAGAGGTTAGGTGGACTGACTCAGTGACTATCTTCAAGAGCGATATTAATGACTGGATGTGACATTGTAGGGTTACGCTGGGTATCACTTATGTGTCACTGTGAGAAAGAGGCACAGTATACTAACCTTGGAAAAGGGCATAGCAAGACAGATTCACAATGCATGTTGAAAGGCACGCACATTCTGGCTAGGTGGATACATGCCCTGGGCAGATATCCCTGTACGAACCTATGGACCTATGTCTCTTTCACCATTGGCCCTATGTGCTGTCAATCACCAATGTAATCTCAATACTCCGGTAGCATGTGCAAAGGTCAGTTGTCAGTCACCCATATGGTACAGTTGTGGAATATGTGTGTCATGTAGTAATGTCACAGCTGCCACATGTACACAGTCAACCCTATCCCTACCCATTGATGTACATCACATGTATGAGATGGAAACACATGGCCAAACTGTAACAGCAACATACAAGTCAGTCAGATGCATGGACACATATGACTCAGTCATTGTCCATGCCACCACAGCTGATGTGGGATGTCACCACTGGGATACGTGATAGGGAACATGGAAGGGATCACTGAGCAAGTGACACAGGCTGGTAGACCCTGACCTTGGTTGGCATCAGACCTCACCAGGGATTCCGACAAATTACTGAATGCTAATGAATAAGTGTATCTACAACACCATAGCTGAATGGTTCTTAGCATGCAGTCACTGCATTGCTATGGAATACTGTCTTACCACTCCCACAAAAGGTGAGAACATGCAGCTCCTGTACATTAACAACATGTAGACTTTATGCCCCAGACCAGGTGTGCATCCCTCACTACTAGGCTGATAGCATCTACATCTCACACTGTATATACACATCCCACATGCAGCATCTGCACAGAAGACCACGGTCATAATGTTACCCTGTGCAAATACCATGTATTCACATGTGGCAGGCATCACACATGGTAACTATTGAAAGTCTCAGGTACATATGTGTATTTGGCACACACATACATCATGTGTTCATTGCCATAAGCGGTGTAATCAATGTCATGCATTACTGTGAGGGACAACCCACACACATGGGCATTCTGTGTGTGCACAACACACATGGCATGTCTGTAATCAAAAGCCATACATAATTGTGATATCGTTTAGAAATGGGTATGTGCATCCTGTAGTGTGTTTTCCCAGTTGCCAAAACGGATGTTTCTTTCATACACACTTACCCCCTGCTGGATTCAAACCCCTACCTAACTATGTTATGACACTAGAGACGGACGCATTAGCGCAGCGCGCTATTCGCATTACTGGGGAATGTCCTTTCCCCTGATATACTTGTAGGGTGCTGACATCATCAGAGTTTAGAAAGTGGAATGATCATCCTGTGGTGTGTTTTCCCAGTTGCCAAAAGGGATGTTTCTTTCATACACCCTTACACACACACTTACCCGCTTCACACACACTTGCCACCTGCTGGATTCAAACCCCTACCTAACTATGTTATGACACTAGAGACGGACGATTAGCACAGCGCTATTCGGATTACTGGGGAATGTCCTTTCCCCTGATATACTTGTAGGGTGCTGACATCATCAGAGTTTAGAAAGTGGAATGATCATCCTGTGGTGTGTTTTCCCAGTTGCCAAAGGGATGTTTCTTTCATACACACTTACCCCCTTCACACACACTTGCCACCTGCTGGATTCAAACCCCTACCTAACTATGTTATGATACTAGAGACGGACGATTAGCACAGCGCTATTCGCATTACTGGGGAATGTCCTTTCCCTGATATACTTGTAGGGTGCTGACATCATCAGAGTTTAGAAAGTGGAATGATCATCCTGTGGTGTGTTTTCCCAGTTGCCAAAAGGGATGTTTCTTTCATACACCCTTACACACACACTTACCCCCTTCACACACACTTGCCACCTGCTGGATTCAAACCCCTACCTAACTATGTTATGATACTAGAGACGGACGCATTAGCACAGCACGCTATTCGCATTACTGGGGAATGTCCTTTCCCCTGATATACTTGTAGGGTGCTGACATCATCAGAGTTTAGAAAGTGGAATGATCATCCTGTGGTGTGTTTTCCCAGTTGCCAAAAGGGATGTTTCTTTCATACACACTTACACCCCTTCACACACACTTGCCACCTGCTGGATTCAAACCCCTACCTAACTATGTTATGACACTAGAGACGGACGATTAGCACGCTATTCGGATTACTAAGAGAATCCTTTTCTCCAATATACTTATAGGGTGCTTACATGATCAGTGTCTAGAAAGGGGGATGAGCATCCTCTGGTGTGTTTTCACATTTGCTAGGGGTAACATTTGGACCAAGTGTGTGAGCATGCCCAGTTCAGCCTTCCTGTGGCATGTTGTGTGAAAGATGTCTCATTTATCTAAGTGTGTGAGCATGCCCAGTGTGGGCTTTACATATGTTGAACTCTGCAGCCCATCACATTTGTGGATGAGTGTGACCTTCAACAAATACCTCCAGTTTATGGTTGTGTGTTCTGTGCCATGTTGTGTAGTTACTGTCCGAATGCTTTTGTGTGAACAAAACTGGGTGTATACTGTGCCTGCAGATTTTGCATGGGATACTTTGCACACAATTGTCAACATCCGCTCATACTGACCTAACACTGTAGCACTGTCTAGTGTAGTGTTTCAGTACTTTCACTGTGGTGGTCAGTATCCTGGGCTTCAGTCCTATCACTGATTTACATTTTCATAGTGTGCACAACAGGCTGGTTAGGGTCCAGTTGTGCACATCTGCACAAAGGCAGTGCCTCTACAGACCCTGTTAATTGCTGCCCCATAAGCTTAACAAGTGTAGTCTGCAAATCTATGGAGAGGATCATAATTGAGCTCATAAACAAAGATATAGGGGACATGCAGACATTGTACCCATCCCATTTTGGCTTGGTCATGGGCAGATCATGCCTTTTGTACTGTGTTGACATCTTCAAATTGGTCACTTAGGCCATTGTTGGGGAAAGGCAGTCCATACAGCCTACCTTGGCCTTGCTAACACTTTCAACACAATACCCCACTCAGGTATTGTGGAAAACCCTAACAACTGAAATGTAAACCCATATGTCACAAGATGGGTTGCAAACTGGCTTAAGGACGGGACCCACAGGGTTAGAGTTGCTGGCACTATGTTAGACTCCAGGCTGGTCACAGGTGGTGTCACACAGGGCTCAGTCCTTGGCCACCATTGTTTGTCATGTACTTCCCAGGAGTACAGGCCAACATGGGAGGGCTTTTGATGACAATGTTAGCAGATGACTGCACACTGGGCACCATAGTGGACAGTGCATCACACACAGATATCATTCAGAAGGGACTCACAGTAACTGATAGCTGGTGCCAGGGCCATGGCCTGAAGTCAGAGTGCACAACATGTGTAGACATACCCTTCAGGAAAAGCAAGGTGACCCCAAGCTACCATATAGGTGGCAATCCTCTAAGCACAGAGGAGGTTATCATGGACCTGGGGACCCAGGTTGACATTCGCCATTCTTCTGAGACTCACATTGCTAAAGTGGCTAGGAAGACCTTCTACATTGCCCACCTGATAAGGATGGGATTCACATCCAGCTCTAGTGGGTCATTGTTCCCCTGTACTCTTCAGTTATCAGACCGTGATCGAGTCAAATGCCCTATTGTGGCTGTATCTCACCCAACATCTGCAGCAATTGGAGACACCCTGACTGACCCCACCTAAAGGATCAAGGAACCACAACAGCTGTCATATGCTGCCAGATTGAAGACACTCACACTCTATTCACTCACATACTGTCTGCTTAGAGGTGACATGTGCCTGACATGCGAGGCCATGTCCAAACAGGGATTAATGGACATGCTCCACCTCAGACTCAGAAGATCCACCTGAACCACTAGTGCAGGTGACTGACACCTTAGCAGGGATGTATGTTGGACATACAGGAGGGATGGAGTTATCACACGGAGACTCCCTATGCTGTGGAATACAATCCTGGTCCATTTGAGGCAGAGCACCTTGCTGGCTGTGTTCAAGAGGTATCTTGACCTAATGCTAGTCGGAGAATGTGTTTGTCCATCAACACATTGTGTTTAGTTTGACATGTCATATGTCTTGTTTAGTATACTGTGCCTCTGTCTACCTGTGACATAACATTGATACCCAGGGTAAACCTCCCATCTCCCATCCACTCATTAGGATTCCTGTTGAAGGGACTCAACAAGTGTCTTTATGGACAACCTGCACTGGTAGTTTACTCATGTGTGGGGGTGGCTTCTGTGTTTTGGATAATGCAGTACAGCCTGTCCTATATATGTCAGTGCTGGGGTTCAGGTCCCTCATGTGCATAGCTCCCTGCCATTCAGATTGTACAAGGTGCAGCATGTGCATTGATTCCAGCTTGGACATGGCTTTCTACATCAGGCACAGCTTGCATCTGGGTGGACAGCATGGCAGTGTGTGGAGCTGCACTCTGTTTAATCAGACTACACATTACATGTGTTCCAGCTCTGTCATACTCCTGGTGAGGTACTGTTGTGGACTTTACAGGTGCTGGATGTGTGTGCATGAGGTACAGCCCACAGGGGCTGTTGTGGTCATTTCTACTGCTGATGAAAGATAACTGCAAAACCGAATGACCTCCCTTAGCTAGATGTCAGACAGCATGGACCATACAATCACAACTGGAAACAGGACCCTCTCCACAAAGGGAAAGTGTCCTGTCTGGTGGACCCCAGCCATAAACAAACTGTATGACAGATGAGGGTTACTAATGCAAGACAGAGCTACATCTCCAAAAGGGAAGACAGCTGAGATCAGCACTAGTAGAAAGCTACATTATCTCATGAAGACATGCAAGGTCAACTTGGGGACATAAATCACCAAAGACAATGAAGGTAACCACACTGCTTTCTTCAGTTATGTCAGACACCTGGTTGTGAACCCTCGGATATGCTCAGAGTTGGTACACAACAACATATATTCCAGTGACCTGACAGATATTGGCAACATTCCGCGGACAGCTTCAGTGCGATGTACCCTCCTCACCCCCAAAACAAGATAGTTATAACTGCTGTATGTAACCTCACTGTCATCTTGGATGTCCATGTGAGAGCCACACTCAGCAAAGACAAGTACACAGCATCCATGGGACCTGCTGGTATCTCCAGTTGCATGCTATGTGAACTCCAGAAGGGCTGGACCCATATATACAACTGCTAGTTAACCTTAGTCTTGCTACAGGATATGTACCTGAACACTGGCATACGGCAACAGTGGTCCCACTCCACAAGGGAGATGCCTCCACAGACCATGGCAACTACCACCACACAGGCTTAACCAGCCTTGTCTGCAAAGATATGGGAGGAGTCATGGAGCTCTTACACAGACACATTACTGACCTACAGACCCTTGTTCCCACCTAGTTCAGCTTTGTACAGGGCAGATCCTGCCTTTTGCACCTTTGCACCCGAAAAGTACCTACCATGAAGATCAGGGTTCTTCAACACATGTCATATGCTTCCGAAATAGAGGAAGTCCAGCTTTGTTCAGTGTCATACCGCATACTTACAGGTGACCTATGCCTGACATACAAGACCATGTCCAATCAGGATTTGGTAGACATGCTCCACTGCAAGCAATCCAAATCCACCAGAGCCATGAAAGCTGAGTATTTGAACCTCACCACATACATGTATAGGACATGCTGGAGGGACAGAGCCATAACTCAGAGGCATCTCACACTCTAGCAGAGTATCCCAGTTCATGTTTGACAGAGTCCCTCACTGACTCTCTTCAGGAGACATCTGGACAACTGCATATGAGACGGAGGCACAGACTAGACAGAGACACAGTCATGTTATTCAATTACGTAAGGGGTCATAATGTGTCACTACTAAGTCAGAGGCACA
The DNA here is from genome assembly GCF_019279795.1 of Protopterus annectens. Classification (NCBI taxonomy): domain Eukaryota; kingdom Metazoa; phylum Chordata; order Ceratodontiformes; family Protopteridae; genus Protopterus; species Protopterus annectens. The sequence goes on from NC_056739.1 coordinate 485,594,088, forward strand.
ATATTCAGAATCTATTCTGTACACTTATTACCACTATAAGGGGTGGCAATAGCCACATCACTATGGCTAGGCTTATACATGCACTAGGGCAGATAGCCTAGTATGAACCTGTGAACATAGGCCTGGGGCAGTTCCTGCTATTAGGACAGTGGTCTGCAGCAAGCTATATAGTAGTAGTCGGTTTTAGCCATTGGTTTTGACCATGGCTATTCCATGTTGCTTCTTGTTGTGGTACAAACATGGGTGTGTGGTTATCCATGCTATTTATTGCTAGTCACCCTCATTTTGTATCTTGTTCCATGTTTTTGCACATGTACATCACTGTATGACGTGCAGCTGTTTCCACAGGGTCATATGTGATATGGATGTTAGTTGGGGTCCTCAGGTGTGCATATTGTACATGATATTACATTACTTAACACATGGCATTCATGCCTCAGGTGGTGCTGCAGGGCCACCTCTGTCGGATACACATACTACACTCCTGTACATTTGGAAGCAGGTTGTGTCATGTTAGGCATCCCTGTTACTGTATGAGTGAGTCAGAGCGGTACCAGTCCCAGTGTTCCTACTGACCAAGCATATGTGCTATGCATTGCCTCTTTGCCAAGGCCAGGTCATACTGGGCACGCCTCCTTCTTCATTCATGCTAACGAGTGCAGACCTGGTTTAGTGCTTAAAAGTGCCTTTATGGCACTTTGATTGACAGGTCTTGTACTCATTTTGAAAGTCTGAGACAAAAATAAATTCCCACTGCCAGTCTCGAACCCAGGACCTTGGTAACATTAGTCTGTATGACCTACCACTAAGCCATGACAGCCATACAAAATCACTCTGCTAAAATAAATATAACAGTCAATAGTAGGAATTAGTATAAAGGCAATATAGGAGATGTACCATCCAAAGCATGTGAGGTAAAGTTTTAATGGCCAAATCTAATTCCACTTGTGTAGGAGAATGGGGGGGATATCTGCACCTAAGCTGTCTGCAACAATATTGCCAATATCTCAAACATGTTTTCCATACGGAAATGCACACACAGTAACATCCCACATCCACACACTTGCCACATTCAGGCTTCAAAACACTATCTAGGTATATTCTGGTACATCTGCATGTTACAGTAGCATGTAGCACTATACTGAGTAGTGGCAGTTGTCTGTTGCCATGTTGTTTGGATAGAGTAAAAGGAGCATTTGTTTATCCTACTTTGTTTTGTGGACATTAGTTGAAGTGTAACCTTACATGCATCATTGGTACCAACACCTTCTGTGTTGTTGTTCTGTTTGTACAGGGTGCTGTCAACATCACTGTTTGTTAAGGAAATGTGCACCCTGCAGTGCATAGCCCCATTTGGCAAAAGAGACATCCCACCCCCACCATTGTGCACACACACCAACCCCACCCACAGTAAAATGCATACTTTCCATTTGCAAGATCCAAACCCCTACCTAGATGTGTTATGACTCTAAAGGCAGACACATTAGCAGAGTGTGCTATTTGCATTAGTAGGAGCAATCTTTTCCAATGCTGTACTTAGAGGGTGCTGACATCATCTGTGTTTACGAAGAGGGATGTGCACCCTGTAGTGTGTTCTCCCAGTTGGCAAAAGGCACTTTCTCTCCACAGCGTTATGCACACACACACAAACCCCACTCATACTAACACACATACATTCCCTTTGCAGGATTCAAACCCCTACCTAACTATGTTATGACACTAGAGACGGACGTATTAGCAGAGCGTGCTATTCGCATTACTGGGAGATTTCATTTCAGTTGATCTACTTATAGGGTGCTGACATCATCAGTGTTTAGAAAGTGGAATGAGCTCCCTGAGGTGTGTTTCCACAGTTGCCAAAAGGGATGTTCTTCTCATACACACTTATACACACACTTACCCGCATTCACACACACACATGCCACTTGCTGGATTCAAACCCCTACCTAACTATGTTATGACACTAGAGACAGACGCATTAGCAGAGCGCTATTCGGATTACTGGGAGGTAGCATTTCTACTGATCTACTTATAGGGTGCTGACATCTTCATTGTTTGGAATGGGGAATGTGCATCCTGTGGTGTGTTTTCACAGTTGTTAAGAGGAACATTTGAACTAAGTGTGTGAGCATGCCCAGTTCAGCCTTCCCATGGCATGTTGTGTGAATGATGTCTCATTTATCAAAGTGTGTGAGCATGCCCAGTGTGAGCTTTCCATATGTTGAACTATGCAGCCCATCACAGTTGTGGATGAGTGTGAACTCCAAAAATAACTCCTGTTTAAGGTTGTGTGTTCTGTGACATGTTGTGTAGTTACTGTCCAGATGCTTCCTGTGAACACAACAGGGATTATACTGTGCCTGCAGGTTTTGCATGGGATACTTTGCATACAATTGTTAACATCCATTCCTACTGACCTAGCACTGTAGTACTGTATAGTGTAGTGGTTCAGTACTTTCACTGTGGTGGACAGTATCCTGGGCTTTAGTCCTATCACTGATTTACATTTCCATACTGTGCACAACAGCCTCTTTAGGGTCCAGTTGTGCACGCCTGCACAAAGGCAGTGCCTCTATGGACTCTGGTAATTACTGCCCCATAAGCTTAACAAGTGTAGTCTGCAAAGCTATGGAGAGGATCATAATGGAGCTCATAAAGAAAGATATGGGGACATGCAGACATTGTACCTGTCCCAGTTTGTGTTGATCAAGGGCAAGTCATGCCTTTTGTACTTGGTTGACATTATCAAAACAGTAACTAAGGCCATTGATGAGGGAAAGGCAGTCCATAGAGCCTACCTTGCCCTTGAAAACACTTTCAACGCAATACCCCACTCAGGTATTGTAGGAAACCCTACCAACAGAAATGTACACCCATATGTCACAAGATCAGGTTGCAAACTGTCTGACGGACAGGACCCACAGGGTTAGAGTTGCTGGCACTATGTCAGACACCAGGCCAGTCACATGTGGTCTCACACAGGGCTCAGTCCTTGGCCCCTATTGTTTGTTATCTACTTCTCAGAAGTACAGGCCAACACGGGAGGACTTTGGCTGACAAAGTTTGCAGATGACTGCACACTGGGTGCCATAGTGGAGAGTGCATCAGACACGGATATCCTTCAGAAGGGACTCACGGACACTGATAGCTGGTGCCAGAGCCATGGCCTGAAGTCAACTTGCAAAACATGTGTAGTCATACCCTTCAGGGAAAGCAAGGTAACCCCAAGCTACCATATAGGTGGCAATCCTCTAAGCACAGAGGAGGTTATCATGGACCTGGGGACCCAGGTTGACAGTCACTGTTCTGATGACACTCACATTGCTAAAGTGGCTAGTAGGACCTTCTACATTGTCCACATGATCAGGAAGGGATCCACATCCAGATCTAGTGGGTCATTGTTCCCCTGTACTCTTCACTTATCGGACCGGTGATCTGGTACACTGCCTTATCTGGATGTATCTCACCTGACATCTGCAGCAAGTGGAGAGACCCTGAATGTCCCCAACAAAGGATAAAGGGTCTCCAACATCTGTCATATGCTGCCAGATTGAAGACACTACAGCTCTATTCAGTCACATACTGTCTGCTTACAGGTGACATGTGCATGACATGCAAGCATGTCCAACCAGGGATTAATGGACATGCTCCACCTCAAAATCGTCAGATCCACCTGAACCACTAGTGCAAGTGACTTACACCATAGCAGGGATGTACATTGGACATGTTGGAGGGTGGATTTATCACCGGAGACTCCCTATGCTGTGGAATACAATCACGGTCCATGTGAGTCACAGCACCTTGCTGGCTCTGTTCAAGAGGTATCCTGACCTGTGGATGGGAAATCATAGGTTTACCCCGGATCGCCACTGTGTCACTGCTGGAGACAGGCACGCCCAACTAATGGGCACAGTACTGTTTCCATATAAGGGGTGGCGTACGCAACCAGACTCTGGGCTAGGCTTAGAACTGCCTTGGGGCAGATAGCCTAGTATGAACCTATGAACCTATGAACCTATCTGACCATGTTGCATTATGTTCATATGTGAACTACTTACAACGGCCTCATCCAACATCAGTAGTGTATTCCACAACATGGGTGTACATTGGCAAACACTACCGATGTGCCCAAGGCCATTTCTAATGCTTATTGGATAGTGTGTTTGTCCATCAACACATCGTAAGTGCAGTTTGACATGACATATGTCTTGTTTTGTATACTGTGCCTCTGTCTACCTGTGACACAACATTGATACCCAGGGTATACCTACCATCTCCCATCCACTTGTTAGGATCCCTGTTGAGTAGAATCAATGAGTGACTCTATGGACAACCTGTACTGGTAGTTTACTCATGCGTGGGGGTGGCTTCTGTGTTATGGATAATGCAGTACAGCTTGTCCTATGTATGTCAGTGCTGGGGTTCAGGTCCCTCATGTGCATATCTCCCTGCCATTCACATTGTACAAGGTACGGCATGTGCATTGCTGCCAGCTTGGACATGGCTTTCTACATCAGGCACAGCTTGTGTCTGGGTGGCCAGCATGGCAGTGTGTGGAGCTGAATTCTGTTTAATCAGGCGACACATTACATGTGTTCCAGCTCTTTGATACTCCTGGTGAGGTACTGTTGTGGACTTTACAGTTGTTGAATGTATCTGCTGAGGTACACCCCACAGGCGCTGTTGTGGTCATTTGTAATGCTGCTGAAAGATAACTGCAAAACCACAATGACCTCCCGTTAGCTAGATGTCATAACCCTCATGATTAGGTTGGTATACGGATTGTTTCTGTTAACCCTACAGCCACATTTTTGTCCAATGCAGGATATCTATCACCTTGTGTCCCCATTCTGGCATTACATGTTAGGTATGTCATGGGTCGACACCTATGTGGGAATTGGTGGTCACTTACTGGATATCCACAGAGGCTGACTATACTGTTTTCACCATTTAACATGCTGACATGGCTATGGCACCAGTTGTCTGTTTCTATGTGGCCCTTTTATTGGATGCTTGTGTCAGCTGGTGTATCGGATATGTCAGGCAGCTTGTTGTCCTCTACAAACATGTTCCAGCACAGTCCTTACTTGTTGGCCTGTACCTATGGGGCATATATACCAGATGGTGAAGGTCCCAGGACCAAGCTTTGTGGGATGCCTGTTATATGTGGTTTGTAGTCTGACATGGCTGCTGCATGTCTGACCATGTCAGTTCTGTCGTTGGTCTGGTTTGCAACCCTCTCATGACATTGGGGTGTATATATCAGCTGGTGAGCAAATCTATACGGAACACATAGGGTATTGTACAGAAGGCTTTGCAAGGTCCAGCTACACTGTGTGGACCACATTGCCCTCATCACTGACTTCAAGTACTGTTTCAACTGAGTCACACATGTTTAGGGTGGGGTCTGCACTTTGTAAACCCACACTGGGTAGGGTCGGGTGTCAATAGATCCACAATATCATTATGTCTGTGGTACATGCTGGTCCTTTCCATAGCTGTGCAGACCAAACCTCTCATGATTCTGTGGTGGTTGTTTTACTATCCATTCAGGAGACACCTTTGTTGAGAACACCCACTGTTGTTGTACACTGCTCTTTGGGCACGCACTCTGTGGTAAGGGTGACATAATGTCAGGGAGGCGGCAGTCTGCTGGGGAAGGTATTTGGCATTATGGGGGGGGGGTTTGCACTGCACATGTCAGGATGTATGTTGGCCATACCTGTGTGTGTCTGGTATGTTGTTTGTAATATCTGTGTGATCCAGAGCATATCCAGGAATCAACAACATGCTTACTACCATCATTTGCAACAGCCTTGGGGTTATCTGTAGTGTCCTGTACAATCTGTATCATAATGGGTTCATACTAGGCTACCCCCCTAGGGCATCTGTAAGCCTGCATGTCCATTTTGTTTGATGGATTCTGGGGAATTGTCTACACCTGTGTCAGTGCTAGTATGATACCAGGGTATAGTGACAAACAGCTCAGAAGCTGACTTCACACTTCTTCGGACTGAGATGGTATCCATTAAGCCCACTGGGCCAGTGGAAACCACAACACACAATGGTGACTCCTGCACAGACACTTTCTACGGACATCTCCGAGTAAGCATGGACCATGCAATCACAAATGAGAATGAGACCCTCACCACCAAGGAAAGTGGCCTGTCTGGTGGACCCCAGCCATAAACGAACTGTATAACAGATGAAGGATACTAATGCAAGACAGAGCTACATCTCCAGAATGTAAGGCAGCTGTGATCAGCAGTAGTAGAAAGCTACATTCTCACATAAAGACACCCAAGTTCAACTTGGGGACATAAATCACCACAGACGATGAAGGTAACCACACTGCTTTCTTCAGTTATGTCTGACGCCTGGGTGGGAACCCTCATATATGCTCAGATTTGGTACACAACAACTTATATTCCAGGGACCTGACAGATATTAGTGACACCCTGGCAGACCAGTTCAGTGCAATGTACCCTTTCCCTCACCCCCAAAACATGATAGTTATCACAGCTGTATGTAACCTCACTGTCATCCTGGATGTCCATGTGAGAGCCGCAGTCAGCAAAGACGAGTACACAGCATCAATGGGACCTGATGGTATCCCCAGTTGCATGCTATGTGAACTACAGATGGAGCTAAACCTGTATATGCAGATGCTATTTAACCTTAGCCTTGCTACAGGATCTGTACCTGAACACTGGCGTATGGCAACAGTGGTCCCACTCCACAAAGGAGATGCCTCCACAGACCCTGGCAGCTACCACCACACAAGCTTAAACAGCCTTGTCTGCAAAGCTTTGTGAAGGGTCATTATGGAGCTTCCACACAGAGACATTGGTGTCCTACAGACCCTTGATCCCACCCAATTCAGCTTTGTACAGGGCAGATCCTGCGTTTTGCACCAAGTTGACTACTTTGAAACTGTCAGTAGAGCCGTTGATGAGGGCTACACAGTACACACAACCTACCTGCGCTTGGCTAAGGCCTTTGACACAATACCCCACTCAGGCATCATAGACAAGCTCAACAGCTGAAATATAACACCATATGTCACAGCATAGGTTGCAAAATGGCTCAGAAACAGAACCCATAATGTCAACATTGCAGGTGCCTTGTCAGGTTCAAAGCCAGTCACAAGTGGTGTCCCACAAGGTTGTGTCCTGGGACCTCTCTTATTTGGTATTTACTTTTCAGATGTGAAAGCAAACATAGGAGGGTTGTGGCCGACAAAGTTTACAGATGACTGCAACCTGGGCACCATAGTGAATACATCAGCCAGCACACACATCCTACAGACTGCCGTCACACAGACAGATAGCTGGTGCTGGACTCATGGCCTGAAACTGACTGCAACTGATGTGTAGCCATGCCCTTTGGGAGGAACACAGTACCCACAGATCTGTACATAGACAGCAACCCAATGAGTACAGGAAACAAATCAGACAGCTGGAGACACATGTAGATAGTGACATCTCATTTGACACCCATGTTGCCAAAGTTGTTTGACAGACTTTCTATCTTGGCCACCTTATCATGGAGGGTATTCCATCCAGACCATAGGAGGTCATTGTACCACTATACTTCTCCCTTATCAGGCCCATGCTTGAATACAACGCCCCATTTGGTATGTACCTCAACCAGCACTTGCAGCAGCTGGAGAGACCCCACAAGTACCTTACCATGAAGATCAGGGATCTACAACACATGTCATATACTTCAAGAATATCTAAAAACAAGCTTTTTTCAGTGTCATACCACATACGTACAGGTGACCTATGCCTGACATACAAGACCATGTCCAATCAGGATTTGGTAGACATGCTCCACTGCAAGCAATCCACATCCACCAGAAACATGGGAGCTAAAGATTTGAACCTCAGCACATACATGTATAGGACATGCTGAAGGGACAGAGTCATAACTCAGAGGCATCTCAAACTCTAGCAGAGTATCCCAGTTCATGTTAGACAGAGTACCTCACTGACTCTCTTCAAGAGACATCTGGACAGCTGCATGTGGACAGGGGCACAGACTAGACAGAGGCATAGTCACATTATTCAATTATGTAAGGTGGTCATAATGTGTCACTACTAAGTCAGAGGCACAATATTTCGTATCTATGCAGTACACATATTACCACTATGAGGGGTGGCAATAGCAATATTCATCAAGGACACCTCACCTCATGGTTGGTGGCAACACACGATGCATTGGACACCATCCGGTGCAATTAACCATAGGCAAGACTGCTCTGCAGTTTGTAGCATGTTACAGGCCATCCTCTGAAACTCAGGTACCTCACAGAGCTTTCATGAAAACAGTGGCGGGGATACATGTACCTGCAAACACCATCACACTGGGTGATCCCAACTATCCAAATATAGACTGGGATCAGTACTACAGCCACAACACTCTAGCCCACAGGTTCCTAGAGTTCATACACTCACATGCCATGGAAGAACTAGTCACCATCCCCACAAGAGGAGACAACATAGTAGATCTCATCATCACAAACATGGGCTCACAATGTTCAACACCAGAGGTATACCCATCATTGGTGAGATCAGATCATAACCTACTCTCAGTGGAAGTCCACATCCCACCCCCACCCCAGATAGAAAAGACCACAGTGCAGAACTTCTCAGAAGCCGACTACACACTTGTAATGACTGGTGTGGTCTCTTTCAAAGCCCCCAAGCCAGCAGACACCATTACCCAAGCCACTGTATCACTTACAACTGCCTTCTACCAGCACCTTCAGGACTGCATGGATGAGGCAATCCCAAACAAAACACAGACTCGTTGTACCAGAGGCAAGCGTCCAGTGTGGTGGACCTCAGCCATAAACAAGCACTACAACACAAGGAAGGAGGTACTACAAGATAGAGCGATATCCGTGGAAGGGTAGACACCCCTGCTCAATATAGGTGAAACACTGAGTTCCCCATGAAATCATCCAAGGCGAATATTGGGAGTAAACCCACTAAGGACTCACGGGACAACCATGAGGCCTTTTATACATACGTTACACACCTGGGAGGAAACTCCCAGATATGCTCAGAATAGGCTCAGAACTGTGTAAATATCACTGAACCTACAGTCATTGCCAACATACTGGCTGACAGGTTCAGTGCAGAATTCTTCGCCCCCCGCTCCACCACAACTGGAGAGATATGTATGAAAGAGGATTGTAGCCCCCCAAACATCTCAAATGCTCAGGTGGGAACTGCTCTATCCAAGGGAAAGGACGCAGCATCCATGGGACCAGATGGTGTCCCTGGTTTTGTGCTCCATGAACTCACTCAAGAATTAAACCCGCAGTCAGGGCAGCTGTTTGATCTTAGCCTCAACTCAGGATATGTTCCCAAGGAGTGGCATATGTCAATGGTGGACCCACTTCACATGGGGGTGCCTCCACCAACCACGGAAACTACCATCCCATCAGCTTGACAAGCAGGGTCTGCTAAGCTATGGAGAAGATCATAATGGAAGTCATAGATGAGGACATAGGGTACTTGCAGACATTAGATCCGACCCAGTTAGGCTTTGTCGAGGGCAGATCATGCCTTTTAAACTTGGTTGACTGTTTCATAACAGACACCAAGGCCATTGACAAGGGCAAGGCACTCCACACAGCCTACCTTGACCTGGCAAAGGCTTTCAACACAATACCCCACTCGGGTATCATTGAAAACATCACCAGCTTAAATGTGAACCCATACATCACAAGATGGGTTGCAAACTGGCTACGTGACAGAACAGACAGGTTCAGACTTGCTGGTGCCATGTCACACTCCACAACTGTCACAAGTGGTGTCCCACAGGGCTCAGTCCTGGGCCCACTATTGCTCAGCATCTACTTTTCAGAAGTACAAGCAAACACAGCAGGATTATGGCTGACAAAGTTTGAAGATGACTGCAAACTGGGAACCATAGTTGGACACCCATCTGACACAGACATCCTTCAGAAGGGTGTCATAGACACGGATAACTGGTGCCAGAGCCATGGCCTTACATTAAACACTAAACAATGCATAGCCATACCCTTTGGGAAGAACAAGGTTACCACTAGTTCCCATGTAGGTGGCAATCCTCTAAGCACACAGGAGGTTATCAGGGACCTGGGCACCCAGGTTGACAGTAACCTTTGTTTGACACTCACGTTGCCAGGGTAGTTAGGTAGAACTTCTACATTGCCCACCTCATCATGCAGGGATTCACATCTAGATCCAGGGAGGTCATTGTTCCCCTGTACTCTTCACTCATCGGACCATTGATTGAGTGCAATGCCCCATTCAGCATGTATATGACCCGACACCTATGGCAATTGGATGGGCCCACAAATTCCTCGACAGGAGGAGAAAGGGTCTCAAACATATTTCTTATGCTGCCCGACTGAAGGAATTCCAGCTTGATTCCGTGACTTACCGTCTGCTCAGAGGTGACCTGTGCCTGACATCCAAGGCCATGTCCAAACCTGAGTTAATGTACATACTTCACCTCAAGACCTCTACATCCATCAGACCTACAGTGGCAGGAGATTTAAACCTCAACACAGATATTAATAGGATGTGCTGGAGGGACAGATTCTTCAACCAGAGAGTCCCTATGCTGTGGAACAACATCCTGGTACATGTGAGGCTGAGTACCTCACTGGCTTTGTTCAAGTGAGATCTTAATCAATGGATGGGAGATTGCAGGTATGCCCCAGGGATAACCTCAGTATCACTGCTTGTCAGAGGCACAGCAATATAATGGGCAAATTATCCGTCAGAGTGAAGGGGCGGCAGACTCCACGGAACTCTGGTCTAGGCTTATAAATGCCCTAGGGCAGATAGCCTAGTATGAACCTGTGAACCTGTGAACATAGGCCTGGGGCAGTTCCTGCTATTAGGACAGTGGTCTGCAGCAAGCTATATAGTAGTAGTCAGTTTTAGCCATTGGTGTTTGACCATGGCTAATGCATGTTGCTTCTTGTTGTGGTAACAACAGGGGTGTGTGGTTATCCATGCCATTTATTGGTAGTCACCCTCATTTTGTATCTTGTTCCATGTTTTTGCACATGTACATCACTGTATGAGGTGTGACCCTGGTAGTGTCAGGGTGCTGATGTGCGCTTTGACCCTGTTTTCTATTACAGCACTGATATGTGCATTCCCTATACTGTGTGCATTTACACTGCACACATCTTGCTGTTTATACCTTTGGCATTGGGTAGCATTACATCTAGGTTCCTATCCCTTGTGATAGCTATGAGGTGGGTTTGTGTTTTGTGGTTTATGATTGGTGAGGGTGGATGTTAGTCATGGTCCTCAGGTGTGCATATGATACATGGTGTTACATTACTTAACACATGGCATTCATGCCTCGGGTGGTGCTGCAGGGCTGCCTCTGTCGGATGCACATACTACACTCCCTGTACGTTTGGAAGCAGGTTGTGTCATGTTAGGCATCCCTGTTACTGTATGAGTGAGTCAGAGCGGGTATCAGTCCCAGTGTTCCTACTGACCAAGCATATGTGCTATGTGTTGCCTCTTTGCCAAGGCCAGGGCATACTGTGCACGCCTCCTTCTGCCTACTGGGACAAGGTCAGGTTGTTCCTCCTCCAAGTCACCCCTGCCTGTGGTGGCCTTGGCAATGGTGGGGATGTTTGGCCCAGCCCTGTGCTGGTCCTGCTGCAGCTGTTTCCGCAGGATCATATTATGTAGCATAGCACATATCATGATCATTTGGGTACATGTAGTTGGTGTGTACTGCAAAGCTCCACCAGACGTGTCCAGACACCGGAACCGTGACTTGAGCAGCCCAAACACACGCTCTATGATATTACGTGTTTGTGCGTGTGCCTCATTATGGCGTTCCTGTTCAGGTGTGTGTGCATTTCTGATGGGTGTCATCAGCCACGGCTCAAGTGCATAACCAGCATCCCCCACTAGGTGTCCGTGTGGGAAGTCCCCATTGGCAAACGATTGGTACAGCTGCGCCAGATGCCAGATGTGGGAATCGTGGTAGCTCCCAGGGCAGCCAGCACACACATTCATTATTATGCCCTGGGCATCACACACGACCTGGCAGTTGATGGAGGGGTATCCCTTGCGGTTAATGTAGACTCTACCCCGCTCACCGGCTGGTGCCTTGATGCGTATGTGCGTGCAGTCTATTGCACCCAGCACCTCAGGGTATCCCGCTATTTGCTGGAAGAGACGATATTGCTGGCCACAACCTCACAGTCATTAGGGACATATATATGATCACTGACATGTGGTGACATGGCATCCAGGAACTGGTGCAGTACCCTGGAGGCTGATGCCTGTGATATCCCCATCATATCGCCAGTTGGTCTCTGGAAGGTACCTGTTGCTAGTATTCTTAGGCCAACACATACCTTGGTTTCCACTGGGATGGGTTCCCCTCTGTTGGTTCTGTGTGTGAGGCGTGGCCTGCACAGCTCAACAATCTGCTGCAGGAGCTCTCTGTCCACTCTATAGCTCTACTATCTCCAGCTCATGTAACCCATGGTAGGTGACCCTGGGCCTGTATACTCTTCTCCTTCTCCTCACTCTGGGTTGTCTGTCAGCATCTGCATTATCACCACCCTCAGCAATTCGCCTATGTCTGATTATAACAGCTATGGCAGCCCCTAGCATTTCTGCTCTGAGTTCAGCTTTTTCAGTTTTCAATTCTGATAGCTTAGTTTCTGGCAGTATCTCTTGTGAGAAACAGCCTGCACTGCTCTCTGTTGTGTTTTAAGTGCTGGGTTGGGTTTCTAGTCTGCCTGTGTAATTGCCTGCTTCCAATTGTTTCCACCAATTAACTCCAGCAGTATTCCCTGGCAGTTTCCTGTATTTTGGTTGTTTCCTGCTTCCTCTCTGTTTCCTGAGGGGAGCAATGTGCACACCAGCTTAAACACACTCACAGTCACTTAAACGCGTGTACACATCCCTACACGGTGTTACACGCGTGCACACATCCTTACACGGTGTTAGCTAGGCTGATTCATGCTAAAACGCGCAAACCGTTGTAAACAGTTTGCAACACGCTCCCACATGTAGAACCTGCCTTACACGCCAAGACACGCCAAGATGCACGATATCAAGAAACTTAGAGTGTAGGGATAGCGTATGCCCTCAATTTCTTGACTTTCCTAGTGTTCTGTTGGGACACACCTCCCTCCCTGATGTCTGTCTGTCATCTCTTACCTTACATTGCCCTCCAATCTGGTACATTTCTTTCTATCCTTCCCCATGATGTCACCTACCTCTTACTCTGTTCCTCCCCTTCTCTAACTCTTACACTACTCAGAAAGTGCTCATTACCTATGTGGCAGTGTGATTCAGTATTGTAACCCTCATTTACATAGGATTGCCTAGTAATGCTTAGTTACATATCTTACACGGAGCTTCCCCCCCCTTGACAACCACTAAACGGAGGCCATATTGTTTTTGCTCTGCAAGTCCCTCCATTGACATTTCATGTAATACATAAATCCCACAATTGTGGGCTTATAAGCTTCGGTTTTCAGTTTTAGGTAGCGCACCCCGTTTGCTGGTGTGCGCTACAGTTAAACACATAAATCCGTGGAAAAAAAAAAAAAGTTATATAACTTTTTTTCAACACTTTCATGCCAATGGCCACATATTTGGCCATTGGCATGCTTACTGTAACAAATGCACCTTTATTTGGAGCTGACATAGCTCCGTTTTTAATTTTGCAGAAATGTACTCAGTTGTCAGCTGAGTACATTTCTGCAGCTAACACGTCCGTTACACGGACTGGTTTGGGCTTCGTGGATCGCTCACATACCTCATTTGCATATCTTGGAGCTGCAAATGAGGTATTGAGCATTTCCACGCCCACTCCGTGTAAGAGACGTGTTAGCTGTCTCTTACACGGAGATTTGGGCTGTTGCTGAATCAGGAGGCTTTCACGGAGGCTTACACTACTCTTAAACTCCGTGTAAGCCTTCCTGAATCTGGTCCAATATGCTGTAAGTTTGGAGAATGTCCTGGAAAATGATTCCAAAAGACAGACTCCAGGATTCAGAAAGATATTAATTACCAGTGCTAAATGGGCAATACAGTACTGCCCAATAATGTGACAGTGATAATCTATGATAAAGAGACATGATAAAGCCACAGTGAGCAACAGTTTATTATTATTTCTTTGTAATGAACACTTCACTGTTAGACCTAACCATGTTAGTGTTCCCCCTACCAACCCATGTAATATGGCTGCAAAGGCACTCTGTAACACATCCGCACGCGTGCATTCATGCACACCACACACACACACACACACACACACACACACACACACACACACACACACACACACACACGCGCACACGCAGCTTTACAGTACTTGGCCACAGTGTTGAAAACAGCTGCAATCCTTCCACTGAAATAGATGGGTATATGCCAGTGATGGTGAACCTATGACATGTGTCAAACATGACATGCCACTATGTTTTGGGTGACACACCAGTGTTCACTAACACCCTAGTTACCAAATAAACTGAATGAACAAAAATACAAGAAATGTGTCCCTGCACTTATCTGTTAAAACTCATCAAGAAAAAAATCATTAATTAATGTTAATCAAATCAAATGCAATGTCTTCCATACTTTTTTCATTTCAATTCAAAATTACTATTAAAGTAGGGACATTTTTTGTGCACTATTTTAAGCCCAAATATCAGTGCACATATTGTTTTCTTTACTGTACGTCACTGATTTTTCTTTTACTTTTATAATACACAGTGAGCACACATGATTGGACTGTATTTTCTTAAATAAATGAATATGTAAAGAATTGTTTCTTTTTTGTTCGGGGGTGACACGCCAGCAGAGTCAAGATAGGAATTTTTTTTTAATTTTTGACACGCCAAGCTGAAAAGGTTTGCTATCACTAGTATATGCCATCAGAAGACAGCAGATACATTTTCTCACTCTGCTCTTTCAAACAATGAGGTTGAGTTATTCTCTGAATCACTCTGCAGTGCTATTCAGATGACAGCAATATTAATAATGGAGAATACATAGGTAATTAGCATTACTATGCCCCAGACAGATACATTTGCGTACGACTTTGCCAACAAAACTCTTGTCACTGGTACATGCCAGTTCTTTCGTATCGCTGTAGTGGTACAGTGGTCTCTGAATTGTTCAGACAATGCACTGTGCAAACCTGCACAGAACAGGTTCGTGAAGTGTATTATGCCCTTCTGAATCCCATGGAAAATGTACCAAAAGAGTCTAGTTTGGAATCATTCTTGTTCAACATTTATACTAATGTATTATAAAGACCGTTTAAAATAATGCCATGTTAAATAAGTAACTTAATAACAGAAAAAGAGATTAATCACTACAGACATAAAAATGTCATGTTTTTTCTTTTGGCTTTTTCCCGGTTAAGGGTCGCCACAGTGGAATTGCTAAGAGTCTGCTAATGATTGGCAGTAGATTTTCACATTGTCGAGGTACCAGCTCAACACCCAACCTTCAATGAAGGCTCGCCCATTCACACATGTTTTTCGAATGCCACTCAACTGTGGGGAGGACATGCAGACACCACACAGAAGGCACTCCAGCCAAGAATCAAACAGGAGAACCTCCTATTGTGAGGTGACAACGCTACCGCGGCACCACTGCGGCTGTACAGACATAAAATGTCATAATGGACCAAAAACTTATTTTTGAGCAAAATTAATGCATCATCAATTATAGAAAAACAGGTGTGTGTGGCATATATTGAGAAGCCCTGAAGCTGAAATATGAACCTTACCCAATGTAGGGTGGTGGGGTGAGAAGACTGGGGCACTTCCACTAAATGTTTGATAATTTCTAATACAAGGCACCTGTATTTATTGGCAACAAAGTGAGACTAATAGAATATTGTGAAATGAACTGACTTGGTTTTCAGCACTGTTACACTTTAGAAGACCAGTCCTTCAGGTATTACTGGTTTTCAGTCACCATAAATGTACCAGTCTTAGAAATGGAAATGTTAGCAATCTTTTTAACACCTTCATTGAATTATCACTTAATATACAGGCAAATATACATTTATAAATATTACAAAACAAATCATGTTAAGATGTTCACAGCTACAAACATTGTATCTCATGTACATGCTTTATACAATAATCTTAAATCCAGCAAACTGCTCAATTCTTGCCTTCCCTTAAACCAAACTCCTCCTCCAAAACATTATTCTACATGTATTGCTCCCACAATGTCCATTTTTTTCAATGGAATCTATAGTCATAAATGTAGATAGGATCTATTTACATTATTTATAGGATAAGATAAGAAAGCTGGAGAGTTAGGAGTTAGTGACAGTCTAGAGATCTGAGAGAGAGAGAGAGAGAGAGAGGAAGATAAAGTTATCTTTTATTTCTACCTTATTTTTAAACTAAACTTTCATTTTATCCCATTCACTAGCTATAACTTATGAATACATTTCTATATTCCCTAATAGTTCTTGAATAATTTCTACTATCCACTCCTTACATTTCTCTCTTTTCTCTTTTTAACAGGTAGGTGGGAAAGTGCCAGTATCTCATTTTTACTTCATTATCCTGCATTTTTATCTTAGTTGTTATTGGGGCATGATCTTATCTGAAGCAGTCAATTAAGTGCACCTGTTTCTGTAAAATATAATTTCTGTCTAGTCAATTCCAGTTATTGTTATCTTGTGGAATAATATGTACATTTTCTGTGAGTTCCTACTATAAATTTGCATCTTCCACACCAAGTATTTTCAAAAATTTCTTTTGAAATCTATCTTCTTTTGTTATATTTTCTCTTCTAGGTCCCACAGATACATCCTCATTGTTACAAATCAAGTTCCAGTCCCCACCTATAAGCAAGATTCCTATCTGAAAGCTGATTATTTTGACCAAAGTTTTCTTAAGCTCTTTATTAGCAGTTTTAGGAGGAATATAAATACATGCCAGCAAAATCCTCTTTCTCTTGCCAGTAGCACCTTACTAACACAAATCAGCCATTACTATCTATATTCTAGCAATTAATATATACTCCTCTTTTCTTTTGACCCTGATATTCTGCTGACTATCTAGTCTGAAATCCTGCCTTTATCAAATTCATATATTCATTTTTTCCAATGTATCTCCTGTAGCATTATTTGCATTCTGCTTTTCCTAGCATAATTCAGTACTCTTACCTTTTTATCTATACCATTCGAAAGTAATATATTTAGTGTAGCCATTGTGATAAGAAGTTATTATTCCCACCTATTATACATGATAACTTTTTTAAATGTCTATTTTCGGCATTTGTGTTACATGTACCCACTAATGTTTGGCAGGTTGATCTGTTATACAGTTGTTTCTTATCATTTCCATTTGAACCTATGTCACATTTTACAAGACATTTTGTTTTAATGAAAACCCTCAAACAAAAACACAAATACACCCCCAGAATACCCCCAGAACCTATTAACTTAAAGCAAACACACAAAACTATATACATCTTCAAATAATGAAGTTTAACCCTCCTTATGGGAACAACTGTCCTAAACTGACAGCTGCACACAGGCATAACTTAACCTAACATTAAAGTTATCCATGCTAAGATGCATGCTACAGCCTGTGCTCTTTCTTACAATAATTGCATAGACTATAACCTAACATTAAGCTTATCCATGCTAAGATGCATATTACAGCCTGTGCTCTTTCTTACAATAATTGCATTCTGTTTTTGTCTTATCTTTATTCCCTTCCTGGATGTGAAAAACAGCTTATATGCTTCTGAAAACATTAACATTTAACCTTAAAAAAGTTCTGGCTTTTATTGTTTCACCTATAGGCAGCTTGTCTCCATGGAAACACAAGTACCAAATGTAGAGCTCTGCAAACTTCTCAGCTTACACTGAACATTTATTTGACAAAGGAAAACTTTTCATAACATTCAATGTCCTCACATTTACTTGCTTGCACAAAAAATGTATTAGATTAAGCCAAAGGCCTTAATCCAGTCATTCAGCTATGCAAATATAAGACAGAACATGTCATCTCTACACATATTATAATCTGTGTACTTTTACACCCATCCCCAACATCAACAACACAAGATTGCAGCATATTAACTTAAGCATGATTTTGTCCAGCGTTTCTTTTCTTTATATATTGTAATATCTACATTTCTTAAAACCAAAAAGAAAAAAAAAAAGAAAAAACAATTGTTCACTTTAAATTATTATTACATACAACAATAACTAAGAATGCTTTGCTATATAACATGCATTTTATATCATTAAAAGGTCTCACAAAAGTGCTGTTAAGAACAAAATTTGTTTTAATCACAATTACTTTTCTTTTTTTCTCACCTTATTTATTTACTTGTCTTTGCTGACCAGGAAAAGTCCAACTGGGTAAAATCCATTTTCAGTGGAGACCAAGGAAGAAAAGCTCCACATTTAAGTTACGCATGATGCACATTTATAATTTCAGGGTAAAATACATGCACATGAGCTTACTTACATGATTTTTCTCTCTTATATCCTTTAGTGTCTTTCAGTACATTTATGATATGAAGTGGAGCATATGCATTTCAGTCTCCCCGCAAGTATAACACAGTCAACAAAGTCCAATCTTTATACTTTTTCATGTAAAGCCATATTTCAGAAATGTAATTGATGCTTTATAGTCTCATATGTATTTACTAATTTTAAAGTTGCTGGTTTTCTTCCTGTTAATCTGTATCTCCCATCCCCAGACTCCAATTCCAGTCCAAGATATTCACGGTTCTTCTAGTCAGCTCTTGTGCTTTTTTTCTGTCTCTCAAGTATTTTCCTTTGGAACACTGGAAAAGGTTTCACTGGTAAAGTATCTTTATAAATTAAAGTTATGTACTCATCATAGCTATGCATCTGTGTTGTCCATTTTCATTCTTCCTCAATGCATGGGTCATGAATCCAACCTTGGATCCAACTCTGCTGCATATCTCAGACTTATGAATCCAACTCTCAAACTCCTCCCTCTACCCATAATCCCTAGCTAGCCTACAATATCTCAGATTGAGTTTGCTGCTTAATTCATATATAAAATAAATTAGGAAGGAAGAAAATTTACAGTAAGCCAAGGCTTATACCTGGAACTAAAAGGTTCCAAAAAATCCATGAGATCACTGCAGAAGGTAATAGAAAGGGGGAAGGAGGGAAGGGAGTTGAGGAGGAATGAAAATGGACAACACAGATGCATATTTAGAGTGAGTAAGGAACTTTAATATCAGATGATGTCCTTTTCATTATTCCTCAGTGCATGGGACAGATTCTGCAGCTACATCAATCTTGGGTGTCTCTCATGAGAGGATATTCCAGAGAACTGCCAAACCAAAAGCAGCTCTGCTTCTAGAAGTAAAATCTAATTTTAATGAGCAATAAAGGTATGAGCATTAAGTCATTTAGCTGCTGCTGTGCAAATATTATCAATGGAAGTTCTAGACCAGAAGGCAGAAGAGTGGTCATGGATCTAACTGAATGAGACTTAGACGGCTTTGATAGGGAGAGACCTTGCTGAGTATAAACAAAGGAAATACAATAAGTAATAATTTGGCCTGTGTAAATAGAAACATAGTTGTCTATGTACATCTAAAAGATGTATTATGTAGTTTCCGTTATTTGAAAAATTAGGGAATGTACTTTCCGTTATTTGAAAAATTAGGGAAGACAGGCACATGAAAGTTTTGATTGGTATTTGATTCAGATGCTACTTTTGGTAGAAAAGAAGGATTGGGATGTGAAAAACAATGTAAGAGGATTTGAATGATAGAGTCTGGAGTTCCAAAAGTCACCTTTCTGATGAAATAGCTACCATAAAAAACTGTTTTCCAAGACAAAAAATTTAAATCAGTTTTGGCTGAAGGCTGAAATGGTTGTTGTGTCAACCCTTGAAGTATGACTGTCAAATCCTAGGAAGGTGATGGATCTTTCACTGGAGGCCTTAGTAAGAATATGCCCTTTAGGAAAGACTTGCACAATCTGGAAGTAGTTAAACAAGAAGCTTTCTCTTTTAAATGAAAATTTGATATGGCTGCTAATTGTACTTTGATTGTGGAAAAACTAGCACCTTCCTGCAAAAGAGAAACTAAAAATTCCAGTACTGAATAAATAGGAGCAGCAAAAGGGTCAATTTCCTTTTTAAGAGCCCAAACTGAGAAGATTTTCCATTTACTCCTGTACATCCTCCTAGTAGAAGCTTTCTGGGAGGATAAAAGTATATAACAAACTGGGGAAGAAAGCCTGGGCTATTAATGGAATTGGAGAAACCATGTGGTTAGTTTGAAGCCTGGAATATTGGGATGCTTCATTCCAGAGGATTGTGAGAGAAGGTCCAGACTGGGGTCCAGTATCCATGGAGGATAACAAAGATGAGACCAACAGAAGGGTAACCACACCTGGTGAGGCCAAAAGGGGGCAATGAGGATAACTGAGCTCTTCAATCCATTACCTTTCTGTAAGAATTTTGGAATCAGACGTACTGGAGGATAGGTGTAAAGGAGACCGGAGGGCCAAATACGGACTAGACAGCATCTTTTGGTGACTTTCCCTAAGGGAAGATTAGAGAGTTCTGGCTAGGCTTGTAAATGCCCTAGGGCAGATAGCCTAGTATGAACCTATACTAACCTTGAAAAAGGGCATAGCAAAATTCATTTTAAAATGGGTGGCAAAAGCCAAACACACTCTGGCTAGGCTTGTAAATGCCCTAGGGCAGATAGCCTAGTATGAACCTATGAACCTAAGAAATGCCTGCTGCATTTGTTGCTGTGGTGAGATGCAAAGAAATTGCAGCAAGGTTGGCCCGAATGACAGAAAATCTTCTCTGCCATTGACTGATTGTGAGACCACTAATGAGGTAACAAAATGGACCTTTTGAGTTTGTCCGCTAGTACGTTGGAGTTCTCCGGAATGTGCATTGCCAATAGAAAGCAGTTGGGGGAGATCACACCCTGTCCTACTCTAATAGCCTTTCAAAAGAGGGGGAAGACTGGGCTCCCCCTTGTTTGTTGATGTACTAGACCACAGATATGTTGTTGGTTTGAATCTCAAAAGTCCCCAGAGGAAAAACATCTTGAAAGGCCTGCAACACTAATAGGACCACTATCTTCTCTAGGACATTGATATGTGAATTGGTCTCTTGGTGAGACTATGTGCCTTGGACCATCCATCCCAGGAAATGGCCCTCACCCCAAGTGGGAGGTGTCCAGAGTCACAGTGCCCACTGGAGGAGACAGAATGAAAGGACAGCCCAGATAAATGTCATTTGACTGAATCCAACAATGAAAATGATTTCAGCATATCCAAATAAGTGTGACTGGATAGAACAGAGGATGTTGCAGAATAGATCACTGAACAGTTAGAGTACATTGGAGAACATGCGTATAGAAATGTGCCATAGGAGTTAAGACTGTGGTCACTGCCATTGAACCTAGATCCTGGAGGATAAGTCTGGCAGAAGGGGCAGGATGAACAAGGATTTGCTGAATATGGAACTTGATTGCATCTGTACTATGAGCAGGCAGAGAAGCAATCTGACTTACTGTGTTCAACTGGGCACCAATAAACTCCAGGCTCTGTACTGGTTGTAGTTTAGATTCGGAAATGTTGACTGTAATGCCTTGTGTTTGACAAAATTGGAGCAAATAGTCCCAGGGCTGTTCTAGGAGATGCCTGGTTGGGTAGATGAGGAGCCAGTTGTCAAAATATGGAAACCGTTGGAATTCCAGCAATCTCAAGTGAGCTGCTACCACTGCCATACACTTGGCAAACACCCTGGGGGCAGTAGTGAGACCAAAGGGCAGGGCTGTGAACTGACAGTGACTGGTTCCTAACCAAAAGCAGATATCTTCGTGATCATCTGTTCATCTGGATTTGATAGTACTCATCCTGAAGATCAATTTAGCACATCCATCATCCTTGCATGAAAAGGATGATGGACTAAACAATGACCATTCAGAACTTTGACTTCTTCACAAATTGGTTCAGGTTGCTTAGATGCAAAATTGGTCTCATGTCCCCTGTCTATTTTGGCACTGAAAAGAATCTTGAGTAAGTTCTGAATCTTCTTTGATCTGGTGGGACCTCCCAGATGACTCTTTTGTTCAGCAGCTTTTGAATCTCTTGAGCTGCAGCTACTCTCTGACTGGGTGGAACATCTGGAAGCTTTCTTCTTTTGGTTGAAAGAATTTGGAAAAATGGTATGAAATAACCTCTGGATGTTATTTTTAGCAGCCAAGAATCTTATGATATAGAAGCCCAGGCATCTGGGTGCAAGGACAAGCGTTCTCTGACTGCCTCCAGAGGTGAACAGTCAGGCAACCCTTCTGGAGCTCTGAAAGGGTCTATACAGAAAAGAATCTCAGAAACCCTGTTTTTGCACATTCTCTGCCTCAAGGATGGCATCTTTCATTTGAACTTCTCCCTCTGCCCCTGGAGGAGTTGTTCCTGCTTGAGTCCTGGAAAAAACCCTGGGATTTACAGAACCACATTTTCTTGCCTCCTGTTTGATTCCAGGAAGTGGATCGTTGAGGGGTAGAAAAGCAAATCCCTATGGCAGACAGGGTCTTTCCTACTTGTTCACTGCAGGAGAGCATTTATTTAACAGAAGGGCCAAACAAGGATGTTCCATCAAAAGAAGCATTGATGAAAAAAGACTTGAAATGCTTAACAAAGTCACAGTTTCATGCCCAGCAAGATACTAGGTCAATAAGCTTATCAGCTGGGGCTGTCACCTGAGATGCAGATGGACCAGAACCAAAAACTTCCAGAAATACTGATTCCTCTGATGGAGTATCTGAGGACTGACTACATTTCTGCTTAAAATGTTTCCAAATGAGAATTATCAGGTGGTGATCTAGAGGACACTTCCCCTTTAACAAAGTCAGTATCCTCTGTGACAGATTCCAAAGGGGGATCTATGTGCCTCATTTTGAATGTTTTCCTATGGAGAACCTTCTCAGTGAGATGCTCTGGGGAAGTGTCTGAAGAGAGGGGATGTTCCTCCAAGGGAACTGTCTGAATGCTAGCTGGTACTGGCTGTCCCTGTGGAATAAGCCTGATGGGATCAGAGCTCAGACTCACTGGCAGAACAGATGTAGGATCCTAGGAAGAAAGAAAGAACAGGTCTCTTGGATGACAGAAAACTCTCTCCAATACTTCAAAGGCAGATGGACCGGGAGAAGCCATGGTCATGGCTGGCTTCATCAGAACTGAAACTTCTGAAGCAGACAAGCCCCAACTCTGTCCTGATGCATGCCTTGAGGAGGGAGCCAGATCTGAGCTATCTAGCACAGAGGCTCCAAGGCACAAGAATGACTCTGACAACATCAGAGTAGATCCTGGGCCCCCAGATCCAATGCCAATACTTCTGCTCTGGGACTCATCCCAATCCAGGGGGATAGGAGCAGAACCAGTCAGGGAAACTGTTGGAGTTGAAGATGTAACCTTCTTTGGCTCCGACACCAATTCTCTCGGGACTCTTGGATCTGAGGGCTCCAAAGCTGAACGACAGATCAGAGAAGGAGATATTACTATATGGAAAGTGGAAGGGAGGCTCACAGACCTTATGGAAGCTGGAGCTGGAATAAGCCCCATCTGAATCTGAGCTCTGAGGAACTTCCTCACCATCCTATCCTCTTCGGCCTTGGAGAGACCTCTGTAGGACCTGACAGACAAGGTAGTGGACTGTGATCTAGAGTGTTCCCTAGAGTGTTTCCTCAGAGTGGTTTCCAGCAAGGGGGAATGGAGCTGAGGAAACACTGGATCAATCATGAACTCAGGTGAGCAAGTTCTGGGAGTTCTTGAAGCATCAGATTTCAGATCTGAGGTTTTCAGATTTGAGACCTGTATCAGAGATTTAAGAAGAAGAGGGGGAAGGCATGCCCGAAGGCAGGAAGAGAGGAGAAGGGTTAGGAGTGTGGTAGTGAGGGTAAAGAGAGAGCTAGCTGATATGATGTACAGAAGGAAGGTTGATATATTGTGTGTACAAGAGACCAGGTGGAAGGGAAGTAAGGCCAGGTGTATTGGAGGTGGGTTCAAATTGTTCTATCATGGTGTGGATGGGAGGAGAAATGGAGTAGGGGTTATCCTGAAGGAACGGTATGCCAAGAGTGTTTTGGAGGTGAAAAGAGTGTTGGATAGAGTGATGTTTATGAAACTGGATATTGATGGTGTAATGATGAATGTTGTTAGTGCATATGCTCTGCAAGCTGCGTGTGTGATAGATGAGAAAGAAACATTTTGGAGTGAGTTGGATGAAGTGGTGATGACTGTACCCAAGGGTGAGAGAGTGGTGATCGGAGCAGATTTCAATGGGCATGTTGGTGAAGGGAGCAGAGGGGATGAGGAAGTGATGGGTAGGTATGGTGTTAAGGAAAGGAATGCAGAAGGTCAGATGGTAGTGGATTTTGCAAAAAGGATGGACATGGCTGTGGTGAATACATATTTTAACAAGAGGGAGGAGCATAGGGTGACATATAAGACTGGAGGGAGATGCACCCAGGTGGATTATATCCTATGCAGGAGGGCCAGTTTGAAGGAGATTGGAGACTGAAAAGTGGTGATGGCAGAAAGTGTAGTTAGGCAGCATAGAATGGTGGTCTGTAGAATGACATTGGTGATCAAGAAGAGGAGGAGGAGTGTGAGGGCAGATCCAAAGATCAAATAGTGGAAAGTGAAAAAGGGTGATTGTGAGGTGGAGTTCAGGGAAGAGTTAAGACAGGCACTGGGTGACAGTGAAGTGTTAGGGAATAGCTGGGTAACTACAGCAGAGCTAGTAAGGGAGACTGCTAGAAAGGTGCCTGGTGTGACATCTGGACAGAGGAAGGAGGACAAGGAGACCTGGTGGTGGAATGAGGAAGTACAGGAGAGTATACGGAGAAAGAGGTTGGTGAAGAAGAAATGGAATTGTCAGAGAGATGAAGAAAGTAGACAGGAGTATAAGGAGATGAGGTGCATGGTAAAGAGACAGGTGGCAAAGGCTAAGGATAAGGTATATAGAGAGTTGTATGAAAGGTTGGACACTAAGGCTGGAGAAAAGGATCTGTACTGATTTGCTAGACAGAGGGACTGAGCTAGGAAAGATGTTCAGCAGGTAAGGCTGATAAAGGATAATGAGGGAAATGTACTCACTAGCGAGGAGAATGTGTTGAACAGATGGAAAGAGTACTTTGAGGGGCTGATGAATGAAGACAATGAAAGAGAGAGAAGGCTGGATGATGTGGGGATAGTGAATCAGGAAGTGCAATGGATTAGCAAGGAAGAAGTACGGATAGCTATGAAGAGGATGAAGAATGGAAAGGCTGTTGGTCCAGATGACATACCTGTGGAAGCATGGAGGTGTTTAGGAGAAATGGCAGTGGAATTTTTAACCAGATTGTTTAATGAAATCTTGGAAAGTGAGAGGATGCCTGAGGAGTGGAGAAAAAGTGTTTTGGTACTGATTTTTAAGAATAAGGGTGATGTGCAGAGCTGTAGTAACTACAGAGGGATAAAACTCATCAGTCACAGCATGAAATTATGGGAAAGAGTAGTGGAAGCTAGATTAAGAAGGGAAGTGATGATTAGTGATCAGCAGTATGGTTTCATGCCAGGAAAGACCACTACAGATGCGATGTTTGCTCTGAGAGTGTTGAAGGAGAAGTACAGAGAAGGTCAGAAGGAGCTGCATTGTGTCTTTGTGGACTTAGAGAAAGCATATGACAGGGTGCCTAGAGAGGAGTTGTGGTATTGTATGAGGAATTCGGGAGTGGCAGAGACGTATGTAAGAGTGGTACAGGATATGTACAAGGGTAGTGTGACAACAGTGAGAGCTGCAGTGGGAGTGACAGATGCACTTAAGGTGGAGGTGGGATTACATCAAGGATCAGCTCTTTGCCCTTTCTTATTTGCACTGGTGATGGACAGGTTGACAGACAAGATCAAACAGGAGTCCCCGTGGAATATGATGTTTGCAGATGACATTGTGATATGTAGCGATAATAGGGGAACAGGTTGAGGAGACCCTGGAGAGGTGGAGATATGCTCTAGAGAGAGGAGGAATGAAGATCAGCTGGGTTAAGACAGACTATATGTGTGTGAATGAAAGGGAGGATAGAGGAATGATGAGGATGCAGGGAGTAGAGTTGGTGAAGGTGGATGAGTTTAAATACTTGGGATCAACAGTTCAGAGTAATGGCAAGTGTGGAAGAGAGGTGAAGAAGAGAAGTACAGGCAGGGTGGAGTGGGTGGAGAAAAGTGTCAGGAGTAATTTGTGACAGATGAGTACTAGTAAGAGTGAAAGAGAAGGTTTACAAAAGGGTAGTGAGACCAGCTATGTCATATGGGTTGGAGACAGTGGCATTGACAAAAAGGCAGGAGTCAGAGCTGGATGTGGCAGAGTTAAAGATGTTAAGATTTGCCCTGGGTGTGACGAGGGTAGACGGGATTAGGAATAAATATATTAGAGGGTCAGCCCAGGTTGGACAGTTTGGAGACAAAGTCAGAGAGGTGAGATTGCCTTGGTTTGGACTTGTGCTGAGGAGGAATGCTGGGTATATTGGGAAAAGGATGCTAAGGATGAAGCTGCCAGGTAAGAGGAAAAGCAGAAGGCTTAAGATAAGGTTTATGGATGTGGTTAGAGAGGACATGCAGGTGGTTGGTGTGACAGAGCAAGATGCAGAGGACAGGAAGAAATGGAAACAGGTGATCCACTGTGGTGACCCCTAACCAGGAAAAGCCAAAAGAAGAAGAAGATCAGAGATTTACTTGAAACAATTATTGACTCTGAGAGCTTAGGATCTGAAGTTTTCCTTTTCAGATCCAAGGAAGTAGGATCAAAAGATCTTTGAATCTTCTGAGGAGGCTTTGAAATAGTAGAGGTAGAAGGAGTCTTCGGAGATCAAGAAGGGGACCTCTTTTTAGATTCTGATGGAGCTTTAGAATGTTTGTTGGAGGTTTGAGACCCAGAGGAGGAAGAAGAAGGAGGAAGCAATCCCTTGAGGATCAACTTGCAACTTGTCCCTTCTAACCACAATTGCCCTAGAATTAAAGCAGCACAGACAGAACAATGAATACTGAGGTGTGCTGCTCCTAGACAATAAATGCACTCCCTGTGGGCATCAAAATTTGGAATTTTGCGCCCACAGAAAGTGTATTTTTAAAGGCTTCTCAACCATAGTTTTAGAAAGGAAAATGGGTGGAGAGGAAATATTTTATTTTTTATTTTTAAACAGCAAAAACAACCAACAATGGTAGGGGCAGTTACCCTAAAAAGGGTAGAAAAGTAAGTAGAAGTAAAAGAAAAAAGGTACCTACAATGGCATGTAATAAGTATAGCTAACAGGTAGAAAAGAATAAGTAAAAGAAAGGGCTAACAAGTAGAACATTCAAAAGGCTAGATAGATAAAGGGAGAAGATGTAGAGAAAGTTAATTGGATACGTTTTCTGATGAAAAAAAACTACTCACAAATGTTCGAAAGATTGAAAAAGGCTTCTGAGAGAGGATGGGAGTGTCTGTGTGAGATGGCAGAAAATGAGATCTGATGTATTGTAGGCTAGCTGGGACATTATGGGTAGAGGGAGGAGCTCAAGAGCTGGAAATGGAAGTCTGAGATATGTGGCCAAGTTGGATCAGAGGTGAGATCAGTAACCCATTTAATGAGGAAGTATGAAAAGGACATCAGATGATTTATCTATCAAAAAATGAGAAGCAGAGCTCCCTTCTATTTGGTGGCTCACTTTTTTTAGGAAAAACTTTTGTATTTCCTCCTTAGTCAGTTCTATATCAAAATAATGACTTTGTTCCTCTAGAAATTTTTTTTTGAGATCAGCTGGGTACAGCATCTTGAATCTCACACTTGCCTCTTGACATTCACTGACTGTTAAGATAAATTAAATTATTTTCTTCCTCGTGTACAGTGAATAATCATTTTACAGAAGCACTCTACTATCTTCAATTTTTAATAATTTGCCCTTTTGCCACAGTTTAGTCAGAATCAATTATTTCTGCTGCTATGATTGCACCTTTATTAATACAGGCCTTGGCTGCTTTCTCGTGGCCAGATTTGGAGCATATACATGGTGTGCCCTTTCAATTAACAAATACTGCTGTAGAATATCAGTCCAGTTGCTTATTTGTGCTTTCATAAAATTATTAGTCTGTTCCTTCCAGTTTCTGTAGTACAGCAGAAATTCTTAGGTGCTGTGTCTTGTAATGCTACTATTTTTCCAAAGAGCTCTTCTTGAGCAGTCTCATACTAATGCAGCCTTTTCTTCATTTTGACCTCTGATTTTTGCAGTTTTATCAGTTCATCTGAATAGCTGTTTAAAGTGTTATTTGGGTTGATAAACTCTCTCAGTGGTTTGTTTATTTTAATCAGCTCTGAGCACATTTGATTTATTTTTTCCTCTAGATTACTGCAAGCCATATCTTACACCTAAGCTGGAGCTTCAACTGTTTTTTGCTGAACAGCTGCAGGATTCTTCCCAGTCAGTGTTTTCTCTTCCCCTTTTTTTAGTTTGTTTTCATGCTCTCTAAGTTTCTTCTTTGCTGTCATCCAGGCAGTGTACTTACTAGCAGAGTTTCTGGCCCTTATCTCTGAGTTTCTTTTATCACACTGAGAGAGCTGAAATCAAGTTGTTGATCAGTGTGCAGCCATCTTGGAAGCCTCAAAATGCTAGCAAACTTTATATGCAAAATAATATTTGACCCAGTACTGATAGATGAAAGAAAACTGGAATAATATTCAACATGATTCTTACTATAGCGTAAACATGTTTAAAAATGCATCTGATACCCAAATGGTCACTAGTCTAATGCAAAGATTAATCACGACGTATATAGCCACCAGGCAGTGTGAACCTTGGCTCTAGATGATTGACCCCATTTGCAAAAATGGGAAAAAGGGTTTGCGAATGAATTAATATCATACTAAGATTAGTATAATATGAATGTGACCATGTTCAGTTTTAGTAAGGGTTGCACCTAGAGGCATGTCAAGACTTAAAAAGGTCACTGCTGAATAAAATCTCAACTATCAAATAGGCGGATAATTATTAACAATTAAGCAGATTTTAATCTGGATGGCTTTGTGAGGTGGAAAGCACTCATTCAAAGTATTATCGATGCAGTTCATTTCAACAGTTGTGCAACAATAAATACCAGAAAATATATTACCTGTTACAATTATAATTATCCCCTATTTCTACAGGAAAGTGACCCAGGAATTTTAAACCTGAGAGATTACTGTTCTGTGTAGGAAAAACTGTTTCAAAGCCACTTCACTATTTTAAAATAATGGTCAGAGGGATTGATGTTTGATGTTTAAGGAACCTAAAAACATTATTCTCTTCAACTCTTTGGGCTTAAGCAGTCTAAAGAAGAAAACTGACCTTAGATATGATAATTTAACATTATAAATGCCAGCTTGTAAATGTTGTTGTTTGTCTTTTCGGCTTTTCTCGGTTAGGGGTTGCCACAACGGAACTCCGGTCTGCTAATGATTGACAGTAGATATTTTATGGTGCCGAATTGCCAGCCCAAAGCCCAACCTTCAGCGAAGGCCCGCCCATTCACACATGTCTTTTGGAGGCCACTCAACTGCGGGGAAACGCCAGCTTGTAAATCCTGTCTTAAAATGTACTGATTTAATGCAAGAACATTTGGACTATGGAATTACGTAAGTATGAAAGTTAAGAGCAACATTTAAAATTTTCAAAAAGATAATGGATGAAGAAATGGAAGACATTAAATATAATGTATAGAGAGAACATTTGAAGTGCTATTGAACTATTTGCATATAGTCAAGACCATAACCAAAGTAATAAAGCTGAAATTTAGGAACATAGAAATGAATGGAGCTCAAAATGGTTAAAACATGAAAACGTGATAAAAGCTAGGTGTACTGAGTGATAGTAATTTACCACATAAACAATACACACATTACATTTGAATGATTTACAATGTCATGGGATGCTTACCTGAATTAATTAAATCAAGAACTTTACAGATCATTTTGCAATGACATATCAGCCTAATTAGATTAAGTATTGAAAGCTGTAACAGTGTATGGTCTCTGTACAAATCAAACCAAAAAAGGAGACTAGAACAAACAAACCAATAAAGAAGAAACACAGCATTTCTTCTTTATTGGTTTTAGTTTACAGACTAGAATAAACACAAAGATTGATGAGACAAATACAGTGTGCATTTGAAATGACCTCCACAAACAGCCTGAACAGAAGACTAATAGTTGACGTAAATTACTGTGTACAAGGTGAGCAGCGATAGTCCTCTGTACGAACTTCTTGAACTTACTAGGTAAAATTATATAGAAGTTATTTACAATGAGGAAAAGGTTGAAGATAACTCACAAAATACATTATCGAAAGCAAATAATTAAAAAAAAAAGTTTCCCAAGGCACAATCTTAATAAAATCTATATAAAACAGCAAAACACAGAATTATCCACACTATGTCTTAAAGAAGCAGTACCCCCGACAAACCTAACTTTACTGGTATTAAAAACAAAACTTCATTAAGAATTGCAGCCCATATCCCAAATCTAACCCTGCAATCAGTGACCTGTGCAAGTACGAAAGCAACCAAACTCCATTTATTTCATGAGAACATTCATATAGATAAAATTCAGCTAAAATGCTTTTAACCAAGTCACATACTACTAAGCATTAAAAATACTCAACTGGCTTGAGCTTCCTCACCACCCTAATGTGCAGTTCCGACAACCTAATACATCTTCAGAGAATTACTCAAGATTAACTCTGCTGAAAGTTGGCTACAAGATAATCATGTGCTACTAAACCACCAGCCCCTGCAAAATAAGTTACTGCTCTTTTTTCCAAATTCCCATTTCCATGAAAAACAACTTTAAAATGTTTTCCTTAAATAATAGCATGACTGAATTCACCCCACATATAAAACTACTTGACATGACAATTGACAACAATCTTAAATTCAATTTACATATTCACAGCAGCGTCATGAAAACCCATCAAATGTAGGCACCCTACACAGAGTAAAGAAATTCCTTACAGACTCTTTCAAGGTAACTCAACCTCCACTTACCTCGTACCCTCTCTCTTATATGGATTCCCTATCATGACTGACCTATAAGCCTCACTAAGTTCTAAACTTGAATAGTGCTATAACAAAGTTGCCAGATTTGCTTGCAACAGACTTTACTGGATCCACCACTGTTTAGCATTATAAACACTCAACTGGCTTGAGCTTCCTTACCACCTATCTTATACTCAGCTCACCTTAATCCATAAAATTGTCCATACCCCATCAGTCTGCCCAGCAATTAGACCCCTACTCCAATACTAACTTCTAGATCATCCCCTTCCATCAAACAATAAACAACTGCTTACCATCTACAAACCACAAAGGGCTACTGGGGTCAGTCTGTATTCCAATAGTGTAGCTAGAACTTGGAATAATTAGGTCTATTACACACCTCCATCTTTTCAAACCATTACTAAAATTCTCAGCTAAAGCGTCTTCTGTGTGGAGACATGCGTGAATGGGCGTACCTTCGTTGAAGGTTGTACGTCAGGGCTGGCAACTCGGTACGTAAAAATCTACTGTCAATCATTAGCGGACCGGAGTTCCGCTGTTGCGACCCTTAACCGGGAAAAGCCAAAAGATACAACAACTAAAAGACTTCCATTTTTGCCTCCTGGCTTTGTCTCTGCTCTTCATCTGGGACATAGCTCTCTAATACCCTTCATCACCTTTCTTATGCCTTCCTTAAAACTACTAAGTCACTCCACCTGCTTATCCCCTTCTAATACCGTACTTTACTGTAGTTATTACACTACTATACCTACTTTTAATTAGCACAGCCAAATTACTATTCTATCACTAATTTTATACTTTTATTTATTTTTATTTTACATTTTTTGATCGGGAAAGTCTGACTGGAACAAGGTCCATTTACAGAGGAGGCCTATGGAGAAAAGCTCCAATTCTCTCTTAAAACTCAAACTTGCTTATATCCTCTAATATCTCACTCTATTGTATTTCTTAAATTACTCCCATCTATCATATACACCACTCTTCTATCTGTAAAGTCTCATTACAAGGCTTGTAAATTTAATGTTTGTGAATATCAATACAAGTTTTATTATACTGACGATTATACTATACATTTACTGAAACTGAATTATAAAATTTATTTTGTAAATATTGATTGCATTGAATATGATACCTCGGATCTTTTCTCCTCCAGCCTCCAATGAAGAAGGACACCTGTCCCCAGTTGGACTTTCCGGGTAAAGAGATGCCAATAAATACATAAATAAAGTTTAGCATAAAGAGAATATCATGAAATTAAATTAACTGTAAAATAAAGACAATTCATAAAATAACCAATACACTTTAAACAGCTGTGTGTTTATTAACAATACAGTTCACATGTAAACAATGCTGAAAATCTTTCCTGAGATGGCTGTTTTTAAATTCTGTGCTTCATTTCATAAGCCACTGACTTGTATTTTTAAAGTTTATATCTATTATACAAATTTAGGCCAACAGAGTCTGTGATAGCTGTCTATTAAATCTGTGGAACTTAAACTATTGGCCAAAATGGATAATGAGACAGTTTATGTTACAATACACTGGAATGTGCAAAGCCTGCAGGCATTGTATCACTTGGAAGATAATAGAAAGAGCTTTGTGGGGCAAACTAATGGAGTTTGTGGATGCCATTAGCCTGATAGCATAAGCTTGTTTCATTTGCAAATGGTTTATCACTCCAATTTGATACAGCTAGCCAGATGTGTCATAGTTGAAATACAAAAAATAAACAGTAGATGTGGTATATCTTCATTTCAGAAAGGCTGTTGGCAAACCATGTCACAAAAAATTTGTGGAAAAGGTTAAGGACATGGCAGCTGAATACAAGTATGTACAGTAGGTATGGAACTGGCTAAGGGCAGGGCACAGTGCACAGATGCTCATATACATCACACTTAACTACAGATGACTAGGCATTGTGATTTACATATCCACAAAGAAACAGAGTTTTATTTCGGCAAGACTTGATAACAGAAATTTTAAAAGCTGCTAGAGGCAAGTGTAGATTCTGAAACTCACATGAGTTTAAGTAGCACTGAGTGCTGTACACAGACAGTTTAACTTAAGCAAAAATTTAGTTAAGAGAAAGCAAAGAACCAGAGAAGGAGAATCTTCCAAGAATATTCAGCAGGTTGACTGCTTTCTGTTGAAAGTCAGGGGCTGCATTGATAAACTTAAAAAAAATGAATGTTAAGTATGGCATGCATTGTTTCAAAATGAACCCTTTGGGAAATGAATTTCACAAACATGATAAGGTGGGTAGTTTCAAATAAAATGAAGTAGTGATATTAAACACAACTGTGTAGTTCCTGGATTAAAGTGCAGTAAACTATTGAAGCTAGTCTAATTTTCAGCATGTATCAACTACCAGTATAGGCTTGGCTTTTAATTAATATTTGGATATGCCTATCAGTCGGTTATTAAAACTGAAAAATCTTGCTGAGGTAAGAAACTTATATAGATGCACTGCTGAGATCGTTTTCACAGTTACTAGCAGATTTTTAAAAATATATAAAAAAAAACATTATTTGAAACTTTGAAGTATAAACACCGAGTGTTGCTTTTCAGAACAAAGGACTTGCAAATAGATAAAGACCAATGAAAACACTAAAATTACTCAGCTTAATGGTAAAACTTACTGATTTATGTTTTGTGCCTGTTTTCAAGCACTGGAACTCCAAATACTAAGTCTGCAATTCAGATGTGGTGATAGGTGAAAGGATGTGGGACAAGACCAGTAAATATTGATATTACAGCACAAGACAAAATGTTCCCAATCTGCAAAGAAGGTCAAGGAGACTAGACCATGGCTGTTCGGTCATATACAAAGCAGAAAATAATTTTATGAAGACAATTTGGGAAAGACATGAAAAATGCAAGAGGAAATGAGAATGTCTAACCAAGAGAAGAATGGGCTGTGTGAGAAGACCTGTGACAGTCAGCCATGGCATGGACTGTGTGAGAAGACCTGTGACAGTCAGCCATGGCATGGACTGTGTGAGAAGACCTGTGACAGTCAGCCATGGCATGGGCTGTGTGAGAAGACCTGTGACAGTCAGCCATGGCATGGACTGTGTGAGAAGACCTGTGACAGTCAGCCATGGCATGGACTGTGTGAGAAGACCTGTGACAGTCAGCCATGGCATGGGCTGTGTGAGAAGACCTGTGACAGTCAGCCATGGCATGGGCTGTGTGAGAAGACCTGTGACAGTCAGCCATGGCATGGACTGTGTGAGAAGACCTGTGACAGTCAGCCATGGCTGTTGAAAAATGTAAGAGAATTGCACTCAAATGAGAGAGTGAGTAACAGTTAATGTGACACCCTGACCATGTCTAGAAAAAAATGGGAAAAGAGGGAGGGGGTTGATGATGATGATGATGACGAATGCAATTCATAAACCAAATTATTCCTGTCACATGTGAATAACTTGTCAGCATACTTTTAACTGTTACGATATAGTCAAAGTAGCATGATTTTTCCTTCGGATTTAATGTTGCTAATCCCAAATTTTATTAATTTTCCTCATAAAAGTTTAAAGGTGTTTCCATTATTAAATAAATAAATTAAGCATCTATTCCAAAAAAAGAAGAAGAAGAAAACATAATCCTCTTTGTGACCATTTGGTATGACTTTTTTAAAAAATATTTTTATTAAGGATTTTACAACTTATAAATGACTACAAACAGTCTAACTGTAACTTCACCACAACTAGTGACAATTTACACAAGAACCTAAGTCAGCATCAATAATGTTTACCTAATTTGTAAACTACATTTCAACCAAAAATAAAACAAACAATACAGCAATTTAATATTTCTTTATTAATCCATTCAGTTTGTACAACATTTATATTCTGTAATAATCTTGCTAGTTTTCATAATAATAGTACAAATTTCATTCTGGCACACAATAATGTCCATTAGGGACATGGGGACTAGACCTCGGTAATACATTCTGCAAATGAAGGAGTGGACTAATTTTCTAGTTCTTAAACTTATCAGGCCATAATGCTTTTGGCTTATAGACATAAATGTGTTTTATACAAGAGCTCTTCAGTACTTTATAATCATAAATTATATGTCAATGAGATTAAATTAACAATTTATATATCCAGCATCATATATTTATTTTTTTAAATATAATGTTTCTTTTATGTAGAGTTATAAAGCTCTGTGTCACATTTCTAAGAGAATAGCTTCCAGACAGTAGCTGAAGTTTTTAATGTTTGTGAAAGCTTTAGCATCTGCTAAGATCCTAGGCCTATTATTAGCAATAGTATTTTTTTTCATTTAAGATATAATTACAGCCCCCAGTACTATACTTCCCTGCATATTTTAATTTGAATATTTAAATATTTTTGAAAGAATTTTACTGCAAGGTGCAGAATCTAGTACATGTTAGCCAGAGTTATAATTCTATTTTTATATTCCAGTATGAGTATATATAATATACCTTTATTATCACTGTATGAATTAATTATGCTGAACATAACAATAGAATTTTTCCAAATAATTTTCCACCCTTTCTCTTTTTCTTAAAAGCAGAACATATTCAGCTGATATCACATTGAAATGTGTGTTTTCTTTAAAATAAATAAATTAATAAATGTAAACTTGCTTTATACTTATTTTAAAAACTGAGCAAACTATACATTTGATTGCCTTTTTTGATGGCATTTATATTTACAGAACACATTTTAAGAAGGACATCATTTAGTGATATATAATATTCATTTTATTTTTACTGATTTTTACATTATGATAAATTCACTAAGAAAGATATCTGCACATTGGTGGGCATATTTTACAGGCAGGGTCTTTGTGGTTGAACGTCTGGTTAAGACCGAAGATTGTACAGGGTGTTGTCTGTAAACAGCGCCATATCTTTCATTTCATCACCGTGGTGTAAATGTATATTTCATCCAACCAATGGTTCATAGGTTCATACTAGGCTATCTGCCCTAGGGCATTTATAAGCCTAGCCAGAGTGTGTTTGGCTTTCGCCACCCATTTTAAATTAATTTTGCTATGCATTTTTTGAGGTTAGTATACTGTGCCTCTGTCTAACAGTGACACGGAAGTGATAGCCGGGGTAAACCTACGATCTCCCATCCACTCATCAAGATTCCTCTTGAAGAGAGTCAATGTGGGACTCTGCCTAACCTGGACTGGGATTTTATTCCAGAGTGAAGGGAGCCTCTGGGTTATGAATCTGTCCCTCCAGCATGTCCTATTTATTTCAGTGCTGAGGTTCAAGTCTCTCGAGCGTAGCTCGATGGGATTTGGATTTTCTGAGGTGCAGCATGTCCATTAATTCTGGGTTGGACATGGCTTTATCGTCAGGCACAGATCGCCTCTGAGCAGGCGGTATGCCACTGAGTAGAGCTGGAGTTTCTTTAACCGGGCAGCATATGGCATCTGTTTGAGCCCTTTGATCCTCTTGGTGAGGTACTTTTGGGGTCTTTCCAGTTGCTGCAGGTGTCTGGTAAGGTACATCCCAAAGGGGACATTGTACTCAATTATGGGCCTGATGAGGGATGAGTAAAGAGGTACGATGACCTCCCTGATCTAGATGTGAATCCCTTCATGATTAGGTGGGCTATATAAAATGTTTTTCTAACCACTTTGGCCACGTGGTTGTCAAATGAGAGATTGCTATCAGCTTGGGTCCCCAGGTCCCTAATGACTTCTTCTGTACTTAATGGATTACCACCTATGTGGTAATTTGTGGGCACTTTGTTTTTGCCAAAGGGATGACTATACACTTTTGGCGTTTAGCTTGAGGCCATGGCTCTGGCACCAGTTGTCTGTTTCTATGAGGCCCTTTTGGAGGATGCTTGTGTCGGCTGGAGAGTTGATTATGGCACCCAGTTTGCAGTCATCTGCGAACTTGGTCAGCCACAGTCCTTCTGTGTTGGCCTGTACTGCCGAGAAATATATACCGAACAAGAGAGGTCCCAGGACTGAGCCTTGTGGGACGCCACTTGTAACTGGTTTGGAGTCTGACATGGCTCCAGCAATTCTAACCATGTGGGTTCTGTCCTTGAGCCAGTTTGCAACCCATCTAGTGACATAGGGGTTTATATTTAAGCTGGTGAGCTTATCTATAATGCCCAAGTGGGGTATTGTATCGAAGGCTTTTGCGAGGTCCAGGTAGGCTGTGTGGACCACCTTCCCCTCGTTAATGGCCTTGATGACTGTTTCAAAGAAATCAACCAGGTTTAAGAGGCAGGATCTGCCCTTAACAAAGCCAAACTGGGTAGGATCCAGTGTCTGTAGGTCCCCAATATCTTTATTTATGAGGTCCATGATGATCCTTTCCATAGCTTTACAGACCAAGCTAGTCAGGCTTATGGGGCGATAGTTTCCAGGATCTGTTGAGGCATCACCTTTGTGGAGAGGGACCACTGTTGCTGTACGCCACTCTTTGGGTACATATCCTGTAGTAAGGCTAAGATTGAACAGTAGTTTTATGTTTGGGTTTAGCTCTTCTTGGAGTTCATGTAGGACGCAGCCCGGGACACCATCTGGTCCCACTGATGCTGTGTTTTTTGCTTTGGAGAGGGCGGCTCTTACCTGAACATCTGAGATGTCAGGGGGGCAGCACTCTGTTGGGATAGATATTTGCCCTTTTGGTGGGGAGAGGGGGGAGAAGTTTGCACTGAACCTGTCAGCTAGGATGTTGGCAATGTCTGTGGGCTCGGTGTATTTTTTGTCATTTTGGACTAATTCTGAGCATATCTGGGAATTCCCACCCAGGTTCCTAACTTAACTAAAGAAAGCCTTGTGATTATCCTTAGTGTCCTGTGCAATTTTTCTCTCGAAGCTGGCCTTAGGCGATTTTATGAGTGCCCGTAGTTTTTTGCTAATACTGATCAGAGATGCCTTCCCTTTTTGGGATTTTGCTCTATCATGTAGTAGCTTCCTCCTTCTATTGTATAGTTTGTTTATGGCTGGGGTCCACCAGACAGGACGTCTGCCTTTGGAGGATTGGGTCTTGGTTTTATTTGGGATTGCATGATCCATGCATTCCTGAAGGTGTTCATAGAATGCGTTTATAAAGGATTCTGCAGTCTGGGCCGTATTTTCCACAGGCCCGGGGGCTTTGAAGGATTTCGCATCGGTTTTGAGGCATGTGAAATTTGCTTTAGAGAAGTTTTTCACTGTGGTTTTCTGGGCAGGGGGTGGGGTCGGGATGTGAATATCCAGTGAGATTAGTTTATGGTCTGATCTTACCAGTGAGGATACACTTCTGGTCTGGAGCATAGTGTCCCCATGTTGGTGATGATCAGGTCCAGTATGTTTTCCCCTCTTGTGGGAGTGGTAACAAGTTGTTCCATAACATTTGAGTTTATAAATTCTAGGAACCTTTGGGCTAGGGTGTTGGAGCTAGAGTAATGCTCCCAGTCTATGTTTGGGTAGTTGAAGTCGCCCAATATAATGGTGTTTGGAGAGACCTTCATATTTTCCAGTATTCTCAGGAAGGCCAAGTGGTGTTCCTGTGTTTGGGAGGGTGGTCTGTAGCAGGCTATAAACTGGAAGGCAGTTTTACCCACAGTTAGTTGCACATGGATAGTCTCTGATGCTTTGTGCTGTGCCACCAACCTGGAGGTGTGGGTATCTTTGAGGAATATTGATACTCCCCCTCCTTTTGTGGTTCGGTCCAAGTTTTGGGGCCGAAAAGTATGGTATGAGGTATAACCTGGTAGTGCTGGGGTGCTCTCGGGAGCCTTAAACCAGGTTTCTGTTACTGCACAGATATCGATGTTCTCCATGCTAAGGAGAGTTTTGAGTGCGTGCATCTTGAGGTTTAGACTTCTGGCGTTGAGTAGCATTACTCTTAGTTTCTTATCCCTTGTGATACCTATGGAGGTGGGTTTGTCTTTTGAGCCTTGCCTAAAAAAGGCACTATGGGGGTAGCAAGAGCCTTTGCCAATATCCGAAAGCCCAGGGGTGACAGGTGCAAGCCATCCCTAGCAAAGCATCGTGGCTTGTTGAGCATGTCATCCCAGGCTGACAGGCATTGGATCCCCTTTAAATGACACCAACACTTAAGCCAATTGTTGAAATTGATCATCTTGTCTTCATATTGTGGCATCATTCTTGGTGAGGGTAAGATGCTACTCAAGGTCAGGGTCATACCGGCCTGGGCTACATGCTCAGAGAGCTCCTCTATGTCTCTTTTCATGTAGTCCAGGGAGGTACGTCTCAGGTCATTCACACCAGCATGGACAATGACTGAGTCATATTTGTACTTGCCTTGGAGTGACCTGAGTGCTTGTGTTATGTGGCGGATCCTAGCGCCCGACAGGCAGCTCACCGTGACCCTCTCCTTGTTCAGCCTGGTGAGCGGGACGTCAGTGTGCCTGATGATAGAATCACCTATTACAAGTGTATCAGGTGTGTTGTTTAGCCTTAAGGGCTGTGACTGTTCGGCACACTGGCTTTGTGAGTTATGTGTTGCACGTGTTTTGTTTTGGGGTAGCGGTTGCTTGGGTGTCTGCTTTGGAGGTCTCTGCTGCTTAGGCAGATTTTTATTTAGAGCCTCCGAGTATGTTTTTGTGTGTTTATGTGTTTGGTTTGTTGTCGTGGTAGGTCTATGTGAGACTGGAATTGTAGTGAGTGTGGTTTCCTTCTCCTCATGACTGGTTACGCCAGTACTGAGTTGAGAGAGCTTAGCCTCCAGTTTGGCTATATGGTTGCATCTCTCACATGTGTTGGAATTTGTTGGGAGGAGGAGAGAGTTGTCTGTGTACATGAGGCAGTTGTAACATTGCCTCAAGATTCCCAGATTCACCTGCTGGACCGGAGAGGTGATTGACAACTGACTTTTGGACATGCTAGAATAGTATTGGGAATTCCTTTATAATTGAAAAAAAGGGCCAATGGGGAACAAGGTACTCAAGGGGAGTTTGTGAGGGTGTAGTGCTTTTAATTTTTTTAGACCTGACTTATATAATTGCTTTAGTGAGCAAGTGCCAGGTAACTTAAATGCAATGTGTTACAGGTAACCTAAATGCAAAAACAACAAACAGTAACTTTCTTACAAGTGAAACAAGGAAATAAGTACAGTAAGCAATGCAGATATCACTAGGGATCCACAGAAGTGCTAAAAGGCCGCGTTTTAGGTGGAATTAGCGTTTCAGGAAATAAACAAACAAGCATACAAATAAAGCTAGATTCAGCAGGCCTGGATCTAGTCTATGCTACAGCAAACAAGGTGTACCAATTTCAGTAAGAAACAGTTAGAATATGCAGGCACTATAAGCCTTTAACCAGATATTCCTTGCTCAGAAGGGCAGAGTCCAGCCTCTCCTCCCACAAGAGTGCAGACCGCAATCCTTCCTAACATAAAATAACTGGCCTGAAGCCCAAGTGCTTAAACCAGAACTAATACACTTTTAGAATAACAGACACTGAGCTCTCAATCAGCAGTTCCTAACTTAGAAGGATGTAAGCTGCCTGTCCTGCCACCACAGTGCAGGCCACAAACCTTCCTAATGTAAAACAACTGGTCTGAAGCCCAAGTGCTTAATCCAAAAGACTTAGAAATGATATCTACACTTTAATCAAGTTACTACCAGCAGTAATAAATACAACTGAATACTTTAAAAAATGCCTGGATTAGTGCTCAAGTTATACAAACAAAGCTAAACAGCAGGTCTGGATCTAGTCTATGCTACAGCAAACGAGGTGTACCAATGCAGGCTTAAACTCTTGTACAATTTGGGGCATATACAGAGGAGTGGTAAGACTTGATAAAAAATACAGAAGTCCTTGCAGAAGACATTTCTCACTGCTAGTTCACTCATTTTCACCCTGCAGAATGAATGAACCATAGGACTCTTACTCTGGGAATTGAATAGGTTCATTGAGAAGCCAGGCAGGACAAGCTAGATCATAAGTGGAGGGGCTGTGTCAAAAATAAACTAAAACCAAATAAAATAAAATACATATTTTTTTGTCTGAAAACTATATGGAACTTGTTCAACCATGGTCTTGTAACACACATTACCACTCTGAAGTTATTTTTAACTTTTATTTTGAATTCTTTCTGTGGCCCACCCCACCTACATACCAACAAAATAAAACATAGTCTAGAATTCAGAGAGGGCTAAAATGGAGAGAATTGAAAGCTATGGAATAAGTAGGCTTAATGTTAAGAAATTAATCCAGTAGGGAAGATACCTGGTTAACATCTTTATATGTATCATATATCAGACCTAATACAGAACATGATAATGTTTTTGTGTATATACTTCTGGACATTTTGTGTATATACTCCTAGACAATTAAAAGGCTTAGAGCAGGTACAAAGAAAATTCACAAAAAGAATAACATTAACAGGGAATCTGAGTTTTATGGATAAATGCAGATGTTTAAGATTGTATACACTGCATTAAAGATATATTAGGGAGAATTAATACTACCTTATGAAGTATTTAATGATTCAACTCATGTTTGTAGATTCTTTTTAATGTAAATATTTATAATAATAATGTTATACACAGACATTGCAATATAACGTATGAAATAAGTAATACAATATGCAGTCTGCATTATAATTTTATTACACAGAAAATGGTATTATTGTGGAATAAAATATTGTCTCTATTAGAAGATTAGCAAATATAAATAAATTTAAGAAGAAATTTGATGACTGTGTGGGAGACGGAGTATTTGACCCCAAATTTAGAGAAACACTGCTCCCTGAGGGTTACAGTGCAATTTACTTATGAACTTATAACATCAGTGGTAACATGGCCATTTTCCCTTGGTGGTAGTCCTTTCTGGTTCATAGGTTTTACTAGGCTAATGACTATTATGGCCCTTACAATCCTATCCAAGTGCATCCTAAACCATTTAGGTCCCGAGTATTATGGGTGTCTATGTGGGGGCATGTTAGTAGGTAAGTAACTAAGGATTTGTGGAGGGAAGTTAGTTAGGATAATGCTTTTCTTATTGATGACCTCAGTCCATAAGGAACATGGGGGCCAAACCTAGGGTAAATTTACGATTTCCCATCCAACTGTCAAGGTTTCATTTGAATACAGTCAGGGGTGAATTCCATTTTGCATGGATGGGCAGCCTATTCCATAGTATGGGAATCCTTTGGGACACATTTCTCTCTCCAGCATGTTCTGTTTATATCGGGTGATGTTTGTTTTGCGCAAGTGCAACAGATCCATCAGGTCTAACATGCAAAATCCTGTAAGCTAGGCAAGGATTCCCTCTCAACTGCCTGCAGGAGACTGAATGCAGAGACAGAGCCTTTAGATGATCATTAGGACACAGTATTCATGCCCTGAATTCTCCTGGTGAGAAACCTTGGTAAGCATTCCAACTGTTGTGTCTGGTCAGATACATGCCAAAGGGAGCATTTTATACAATGACAGGTCTAATAAAGGCCAAGTAGAGTGGTGCTATATCTTCTTTGGACCTGGATTCCATACACATAAGTTGGGAGACACAGAATTATTTTTTTATTATCTTAGCCTCATTTTGATCAAAGGCCAGATTGCCGTCGGCACATGTTCCCAGATCTCTTACTACTTGGTCAACTTTTAGGGGCATTTTATCTATGGGGAAATTAAATTGGACTGACAATTTCCCAAAGGGTATTATA
Organism: Protopterus annectens; assembly: GCF_019279795.1. NCBI lineage: Eukaryota > Metazoa > Chordata > Ceratodontiformes > Protopteridae > Protopterus > Protopterus annectens. Next base: position 485,636,819 of record NC_056739.1, read on the forward strand.
ATGCATTTTTTGGCACAACATTGTAGGCCATTGCTTTGGAACCAGTCATTTGTCTGTGTTAAATACACTTGCAAGATGTTGGTGTCTTGGGGGTAATCTATAATAGATATAGATTCTTAAAGAGAGCCACCAGAGTTATTCTACATGATCTGTATAATCATCACAGTGGTCTGTCTCCATGATCTACCACAATATTAATGAGGAATTCTTAGGGAGCAGCATATGATAACAAGCCATGTGCTTTCCCCAGAAATGCTTGTGGTAAGGGATTTACACAGCTGTATGATTCAGAGAATTTGCTCAGCTGAGTAAATTAACATGGCCAGCCACATTAATTAACAATGTCAAAAGGCCATATTCATCCATTACTTTTATGGGGGAGACATCATTGGCGGAGTCACTGAGTTTAAAGGTGAGATGATAGTGGAGTGTGAGTATGTTTATGTGTATGGCAGCATTTGTGCATGTCTGTAGGGATATGGGTGATCTCAAGTGAGTGCATGTCTGTGTGGCTGCCTGGGTAGTCACACTAGGGGGTTATTTAGGAGTTAGATAGAGTAGGTGTGTGTGTGTGTGTGTGTGTGTGTGTGTGTGTGTGTGTGTGTGTGTGCGTGTGTGCGTGTCTGTGAGTGAATGCCTGAATGTGTGTGCATTTGTGGTATGTGTGCATGTGTGTTTGTGTGTGTGTGTGTGTGTGTGTGTGTGTGTGTGTGTGTGTGTGTGTGTGTGTGCGTGTGTGTATGTGTGTGTATGTGTGTATGCTTGTGTGTCTGTGTATGTGTGTGTGTGTGTGTGTGTGTGTGTGTGTGTGTGTGTGTGTGTGTGTGTGTGTGTGTGTGTATGCTTGAATGAGTGCATGTCTGTGGAGAATGAATGGGGACTGACTATACCAAAGTAAGGCCTGGGCTTTTGATGGTGATTACTGAAGCAAAGTGCTGATTAGAACTAGAAGTAACACTGTGGGATTTACATACATGCAAATTAGCCGATAATGAAGTCTTTTCTTATTGTGGCTAATGGCAGTTTTTCAAAGTCTCCCATGCACAAGGTACAAGGTTCGAGCCTGATCTCCGACTGATTGCTGTTTGGAGTTTGTATGTCCTCCCTGTGTCTCTGTGGGGTTTCTTCCATGTCCGAAAAACATGCTGAGTGTTTCCATCTCAAACTCACCAATGAATGGAGCTGGGGCAGCAGCACAGACTCTACATGGTGCCCTATAGGGGGAAGAGTTGTACAGACTAACCGCGTTCAGCATCTACTGTGGTGCACAGTGTCCTTAAGATAGGAGAACACGGATCACAGACTGCACACAATGGCAGGGCTAGCCACTTGATGGTGTAATATATGGCTCTAGGTGATTCGGTCATGTTGACTAATGTTGCCAAAATGGGCATGGGTAGTTACCATTGATAAGTGGGTTGAGGACCTTGCCTACACTGACCCACACCAGGGATCCTTGCTAGTGGTGGGAGGGGTATATGTGCCCCTATTGGCCTGTGTGTGCCCGCCATAAAGCCCGGCAGCCCTGAGCCAATAAGCTACTGGATGGCCGGTGTCTAGTTGCCCAGCCTGGGTTACCTGGTATAGCTCTACTGAATGAAAGCTGGACATAAAACCAACCAACCAACCTGCCAAACATGAGAATTGCTACGCTTAATGTAGGTTTACTGACAGGATGCAGCTTGGAAGTGGATGACATGATGATACGGAGGAGGGCTGGGCATCCTATATATCCAAGAGAAGAGAAGAGATGGAAAGGCAGTGCAACAAAGCCACTTGGCTTGGGATCCAGACTCGACTACACAGGTGAGGGAGAGGCTAGAAATGGTGTAGGAATTGTGGTAAGAGAGAGGCTTCAGAAGGCAGTGTGGGATATCATCAGAATTAATGACAGACTCATGGCAATCAGACTCCAGTGTAATGATAGGGCAGTATTTGTAATCTCAGCCTATGCCCCACAGCAGGGTTATGATAGTGAGGAAAAGAGTGCATTCAGACAGCAGTTGTAGGACCTACTAGATAAAGCAGGACAACATGAATTGGTGTTGATAATGGGTGACTTGAATGCAGATATCGGGACATACAGAACAGGATATGAGGACTGCCTGGGTCCACATGGGTAGGGCAACAGGAATAAAGAAGGAGAAGCCATTCTAGACTTCTGTCTGGCAAAGGCTTGATAGTAGCCAACACATGGTCCAGAAAGAGAGACAGTCACAAGATCACATATAAGTGTAGCCAACATGCAACTCAGGTAGAAGTCCTCCAAGTAAGGAAAAGGCACTGGGGTAGAATCCATGATTGCAAAGTCATCCCCAGTGAAACAGTCGGCCCACAGCATAAACCATTAGTTGTCACAATCAGCTGCAAGCAGTGGTCAGAGAAGGCTCTAAGGTCAACAGAGACCAGGCTGAAGACCTGGAAGTTGGCTGGAGAGAAAGTACAGCAGTTCAAGGAATTAATCAGTGCTCTAGCACCCCAAGAAGAGGAGGAAATAGGTGGAGTTGAAGAATAGTGGCAGTGCCTAAAAACAGCATGTGTTAGGACTACAGAAAAGATATGTAGCTGAGCCAGGTATGAAAACAAGGTACATAAGGAAAGCTGGTGGTGGAATACAGAAGTCCAGGAAGTCATCAAAAGAAAGAAGGAGTGCAGGAAAAAGTGCAAGGTAGAAAAGACCAACCAGCAAGGAAGGAATACTGGCTGACTAACAAAGAAGCTAAGAAAGGAGTTGCAATAGCAAAGAATGGGGCATCGGAGGCACTCTACCAACTTCTGGAAAGTGACTCGGTAAGGGACACAAAGAAACTATATCAGGTTGCAAGGCAAAGACAGAAAGATAAAGAAGATAGTCAGACACCTTTCGTAAGGGATGCCAGCAACAACCTGCTCACCAGTCCACAGGACATCAAAGGCAGATGAAAGGTATTTCCAGCAGCTTCTGAATGAAAAAAACCCACAGAAACTGTACTGCCCCAGAAACAGCCTATGAAAAGAGCAGCCCACCTTAGAAGAAGTAAGAACAGCACTAAGGAAAATGAAGTCAAGGAAAGCAGCAGGCTCAGATGAGGTCCCAGCAGATATGATAAAGATGCTAGGTGAGATAGGGGAGAAATGGCTCCTGAGGGTACTCATAGCAGTGTGGAGACAAAGGCATATCCCAGATGAATGGAGAATAAGCATACTAATGCCAGTGTACAAGAACAAAGGAGACATCCACAACTGTGGGGAGTACAGAGGCATCAAACCCCTACCACATTGCATGAAAGTTCTGGAGAGGGTGATTGATAAACGGATATGCAGAGTAGTAGAATGTAAGATGGGAGATGAGCAGTTCAGATCAGCAAGCATCACAACTGATCCAATGTTTGCATTGAGACAGATACTTGAGCAGAAGATAGAGATGAGGAGGGAGTCCAACTGGGCATTCCCAGACTTGACGAAAGCATATGACAAGTTCCCGAGAAAGCTAATCTGGGCATTACTGAGGTAGTTTGAAGTTCCAGAAACATTGGTAAAATTAGTGCAGGCTATGTACAAGGACCCAGTGACTCAAGTACGAACAGTGTTTGGCCTCACAGATGGGTTTCCAGTGGAAGTGGGTGTACACCCGGGTTCAGCTCTGAGCCCATTGCTGTTCATACTGGTGATGAACTACATTAGCAAACAGGTTGGAGGGGACAGGTCAACAAAGCTGCTGTAAGCAGACAATGTGGCAGTACAGGCAGACTCTGAGCTAAAACTTCAGCAAAGTATAGGAGAATAGAATGCAAATCTGAAGGCACACAGGATGAATCTAAGCTCAGATAAGACGGTGGTAATGGCAGCAAATTGGGGAAATCAGAAGAAGCTGAGAATAGAGATAGAAGGGAAGATAGTGGAACAGGTAAACAGCTTCAAGTATGTGGGAGGGGTGGTTGAGGAGAAGGGTAGTCTGAATGAAGAGGTCAAAGCTAGAATCAGAGGGTCTGCAGCCAACTGACATAGAGTATCAGGTGTAGTCTATGACAGAAGAATGCCAAAGAAGCTGAAAAGTAAGGTGTACAAGACAGTGGTGCGACCAGTACTACTGTATGGTACAGAAACCTGGGCAGTAAAGGCAGAACAGCTGAAGAAGCTAGAGGTGATAGAAATTAAGTGCCTGAGAAGGGTGGTAGGATGCACACTGAGGGACAGATGAAGAAATTAGGCCATAAGAGCAGAAGCCAAAGTAGCTCCAGTTGGAGAAAAGATCAAAGAGAACAGATTACAGTGGTTTGGGCACACGTGTAGAAAAGCAGAAGACAATCTGGTGAGGAAGATTTGGGACAGACAGGAAGAAGATAAGAGGAAGCGAGGACATCCAGCAAACAGGTGGATGGATTGTGTGAAAGAAGATCTGTGACAGTCAGGCATGAGTGTTGAAGAAGGCAGGAGTGTGGCACTGAATCAAGAGAGACGGCAACAGTTAACACGATACCCCAATCCCATATCGAAAAAAAAATGGCAAAAAGGGGACCAATGATAATGATGATGAATAAAAGATACCCCTTTTTGCTATAGCAGTTCACACTCATGGTGCTATTCTTTCTGAATACCAGCCATTGTTCAGACAGTAGAGCACACTTTAACAGCAGTTAGAATTAGAACAGAAGATGTTGAGGTAAAATGGTATTTCAGGAAGAGATTTACTTCTAAAAGCAACATTAGGGAAAGCAGATATTCAATTTATGTTCTTTTAAAGGCTAATAGTAAAGTGTTGTACACTATGTAGCTTTATATTTTTCAAAGTTCTTATAATAGTATTTCAATTCCTTAAACAAACACAGAAAGAATCTCTAAGAATTAAAACTTCAGTAAATAGTCAAATTTGTCTTCCTTTTTGAAACTTCTTAACTCCCAATTTCTAAAGGTGTTCTGTATCCAGGCATAGCTCTTATTGCATCATTTCTGCATTTTTTTCTCTACCCCTTCACATTCAAGAAAGTCTCAAAGAAACATCTGCTAATATCTTCATGCAAAATACAATTATATAAAACAAGTACTTATAACTCAGGATGACGGCTGCCACACAGAAATATTACATCCGTGAAGCTATTTTTCCAAAGCAAGGACCACTGAAATTACTTTTATACGATTCATATTTATAGCTTAACTTTTTTAATCACATTTAAAAGCAATACAGTTGTATTCTATCCATTTATACGATTTATAAATATTTGCAGAAATGTTGAAGGCTGTACTTTGAAAGAGTCTGTACAACCATACCTCTCAACCTCTTAGAGCAAGAAATCTGGACAAAGCCTGACAAAATGGAGGGACAAAGCCCCAAAAATAGGGACATATTTTAAATATTGCTCTTATAAATTTAGAAAGTTGTCAGAGTAACAGGGTTTGTTTTAACATACATTTTCTTAAGGGTTTGAAGTCTGAAACTCAAATGCATGCCATTATTTAGTGACTTCAAATCCTTTGATCATTTCAGTGATTTGCCAGAAAACGACAAATTTTATGGGGAACAGACCACAAATATGAGCCAAAAAGCTGGACATTCTGTGAAAATCTGGGCAGGTGAGAGGTATGTCTACAACTATTACAATAAAAACCTCTCATCAATCTGTTTTATAAAAGAACATCTGGTTGATTCCACACGTATAATGTTCAGAGTCAGAATAAATCACATTTTGCAATGATATTTTAACCTAGCATCAGTGGTCTTTAACAAAAATATAAGACATAGTGTATACCAAGATTATATATCCCTTGGTTTGAAGGTGGTTTGGGCCTCCTCAAACTTGACTATGTGTATAGGTATGCAGTCACGCAACTGCATACACATACATATTTACTGACCTCACCAGATCCAAATATGGTGAAAGTTCTAAAGCATAAGGAGGTGAAGTCTAAGATGGTACATTTGTTTAGATTAGCAGACGCATCTCAGAAAGGAGTGGGAACAGCAATCAAAGTAGAAATAAACAAGAAACAGACACCATCTGAAACTGCCCCTCCAAAAAAGAAAGAATAAAAAGAAAAGGACCAGAAGAAAAGGAAAGAAAACTGGAAAGCCGAGAAACATAGTGGCAAGTACAGAAAACTCCTAGAACAACCACATGTTAACCAAAATTCGATGTAAGAATGATTGGGGAAAAGTAAGTTTTAAACTGTAACATTAAAGGCTCATAATGGCAGCTTAATGTGGAAGGCCATGTACATCTTGGTTTATAAAGTGTATTGAAAAGGTGGGAGAAACAGACAAATGCAGATTCTATAAAAGAGAACTGGAAACAGTTGCACATCTTACTGCAGGGTATGATATACCCATGGCTGAGGGTCTGTATACTGAAATGCACAATAATGTGGCAAGACTGTTGCACTGGGGATTGTGGAAACACTGCAATACAGAAGTAGCCGAGAAGCACTGGAAGCTTGGCCTCAAAGCATTACTGACAATGATGAAGTACAGATAACATGAGATCACTCAAAAGAAACAGATGAGAAAATATATGCAAGAAAAAAACACTAAATTTAAGTATTTACCATAATGCCAGATCTGTGCTGTCTTCTTCTGTCCATCTCAACCTGTAGGTTACTGGATCAGACTTAGATCTGAAGCTGGCATCTCAGACTCTTCAGCCTTAAAGGTCTGCCTCCTCTACCCATAATGCCGTGCTCCTTCTGAATCTCTTCAGATCAAGCAATATCATAATTGAGCACAAAAGTTCCCTAAAGAAATGAAAAGCCATTCCTCCCAAAATATTTAGGAAAGAAAAGGAAATGTTACATAAGTAGCTCAAGCACAAGCTTCAGGCAGTTCTGCAAAGTCAGACAGAAGTCTCATGAAAGAGATGATCATTTGGAAAGGAAAGGAGGGAGGGATGGCTGAGATGGATGGAAGTAGATAACACAGATCTAGCATTATAGTAAACAGATAACTTTCGTATCTGATGTTTTCTTTTCCATCCATCTATCTCAACCTATGGGATAAAGTTGCCAGCCAGTAAGATCCTAGGATGACATTAAGAGGGAACAAGGGAACATTCCACAAAATGGTGGAGCCAAAGGAGAACCTGGATCTGGATTGAATGTCCAATTTATAATGGCTTTCAAAGTTAATGGTAAATTTTTGTATGCTATATATCTTTATATCTTTTCAAAGTTTTTTATAATGGCATTTCAAAACTATTATACCAAGCAACAACTGCACAAATCTCAAATGAAGCTTGGGCAAAGAAAGCAGTTGATGTGGCAACTGCCCATGTTGAATGTGTTTTGGCTTACCAGGTAAAGAAATTGCTTTTGAACAATACACAAAGGAAATACATTCAGAAAGCCATCTGGATAAAGTCACTTTTGGAACTGGCTTACTTAGCTGAGTTTTGGAAAAAGAAACAGAAGCTGATTAGATTTCCTGAAGGACTTGGCTCTGTTCAAATAAAATCTCAATTAATGGCAAACATCCAAGCAGTGAAGCAAATATTTGCCCTTGTTCCTGAAGTTGGAGAAGAAAACAGGTAAATTAATTGACTGATTCAGATTCAACTTAGAGGCGAATTTGGGAAGGAAGGAAGGATCAGTACACAAGGAGACCCCATGAAACACAAGGTAAAGTGCAACACAAGATGAAGCCTGAAGTTCTAACACCCTTTTTGAAGACGTAACAGCTACCAAAAACAAGGTCTTCTAAGAAAGCAACTTCATATTGATGGTAGCAGCTGGCCTGAAGGGGATCTAGTCAAAGTCTTCAAAAAAAAAAAAAACAGTCAGATCTCAGGGTGGAACTGGATCCATGTTAGAAGGTCTAAGAAGGAAAGTGCCCTTCAGAAAAGCTTTCAACAATTTGAGAGAAACAATAGAGATGTTCTTCATCTCACATTGCTGCAGTCCTTACACTTGGGTAGTCCGCTGTCCTCGGTCGGCCCGAATATCAAAGTATAAGGCTGACGTCAGTCAAGGCGCATTTGACTGACATCAGGATGTCAGGGTACAAATGCGCATGACCGACGTCATATCCTCAGTCTTTTTTGCCACATGGTCCGATGCAGAAGCAGCATTGCAAGTGCCGGTTGGCGTTCTGAGATTTTTCGTTTTCAAAGTTTCAGACCGAGTTCAAAGTTGGCTAAGTACCCCGTTGGGGAATATTTTAGTTTTTTCTTGCCTCAGTGATTTACCGGATGTCAGAAAAAGTCAATAATTGCATTTCTTGTGGGAAACAGATACCGCATAGAAATTATCATACTTTGTGTATTCCTTGCTTAGGGCCTGAGCACGACGTTGTTGGCTGTCGCTCTTGTGCTAGATTCAATAAACGCACTATAAAGAGAAGGTTGGATTGTGCCAGGTTAGTCTTTGGGAAGCGGTGCAATTATAAAATGCCGTCGGATGCTCCGACGCCCGCTTCTTCGAAGAAGCGCAAGGACAAAGCAGTTAAGCCTAGGCTAGAAGAACCGTCTGTACCGGACGCCGGTTCTTTAGAGGTGTCGGTGGAGCCGGTGGCTCCACCGGAGGTTTCTTTGTGTTCCCAGGGTGAGACTTTATTATTGCAAGATGTGGCCTCTCAGGAGGCAGGTCAGGCTGAGGAGGCTTCTCAGGTTACTATACTCCCTCCCTTCCTAGGGTGGCTAGGCCCTCTCCTTCTGTTTCAAAGGCTTCTCCCAGGGGCAGGCCAGGTTTAGCTTCAGTTGGTGTTACCCCTAGTTCTTCAGGAACTGTGCCCAAGAAGCATATGCTTAAAATGGCAGAAGATTTGATTACTTTGATTAGGGTTCTATGCCCCTCCTGATAAGAGACCTAGGGTGGAGCCTGAGCTAGGGAGTTTTGAGCAGGCTTCAGATGTTTCAGAGTCTTGGCTGAAGACTTGCAGGAGTACTCTCCTTATTCTGATTCTGATGTGGATGATTCTACTCCTTCTGCTTCTCCTCCTGAGGATTTTTCTTTTCAGAAACTCTTCATTCCATGAGGGAGCATTTTAAGTGGGAAGGTCAGGACTTCTCTGATTCCAGGAAAAGGCTTAGGGAATTTTTGTTTTACCCCAGCATAGGCCTTTGGCTATACCTCCTGTTTTGGATGTAGTGGAAGATGTGTTTACAGAGGCTTCTCTTAATCCTGATTCTTTGCCTCCTGCTCCTGTTAAACCGGATAGGTATTACAGGGTGCCTGAAGCTCATAAGTTTCTTTTAAGAGTCCTAGGGCAGACCCAGAAACTGTTAGCCAGGGGCCTAAAGGTGTTAAGGCTTCTGTTGTAAAGAATCCGGTTCCTGCAGACAAAGAAGCCAGGGCCTTGGATAGATGGGGAAAGAAAGTTTATACTTCTTCCACTCTTGCTATGAGGGCTTTGAATTGCCAGTTTCACATGTTGAAATACCAAAACTATCTCCTTTCACAATTGAAGGCTAAGGTTGATGCTCTGGCAGAAGGTATTGATTGTAAAGAATTGCAAGATTTAGTACATGTTTCTGAACAGGTGGGTAAGCATTCTTTGCAATGTGGTTTTGCCACTGCTGTTTTGCAGGGCATTTTGGCAGCTCCTGCTTCCTTGTAGTTAGCCATCCTCCCTTATCTCTGCTTTGGGATTCTACCCAAGTGTAAGGACTGCAGCAATGTGAGATGAAGAACATAGTACAGTTTTGTACCTACCATAAATGTAGATGTTCGAAGATCCACATTGCTGCAGTCCAATTTACCCTCCCTCCTTCCCCTCTGTAGTTAGAGGTGGTTGTGTGGGTTGGGTTGTACATATTGTGTATATTGTATATATTGTACATATAATTAGTGCAAGGGTGGTTGGTTGGTTGTTTGCTGTCTTTTGGTTTTGACCTTTATTTTTAGGGTCTTCTGACATCTGGGGCAAGAAAAGACTGAGGATATGGCGTCGGTCATGCGCATTTGTACCCTGACGTCCTGATGTCAGTCAAATGCGCCTTGACCGACGTCAGCCTTATACTTTGATATTCGGGCCGACCGAGGACAGCGGACTACCCAAGTGTAAGGACTGCAGCAATGTGGATCTTCGAACATCTACATTTATGGTAGGTACAAAACTGTACTGTATTTTTCATGACAACATGAAAATTAAATATGGCAAGTAGTTGTATGTTAATAGAGGAATAGCTGAGGCCAGAATGAAACAAATCTGCCAGGAAATCTAAAACTGCATCCAAGGGAACAAAGAGAGGGTCCTCGCCTTTAGAGGATGCCCATATAAAAAACTGTTTCCATTTGCTGGTGTAGACTTTCTGGGTAGAAAGCTTGAGATCTCTGGCCATCATTAGTACTGGATGAACCAAGTGGTCAACTTGAGAGATTAGAGATTCAGGTGAAGTTGACCTGCTAGATGTTATATTAGATCCAGAAGCAGATCCAGAACCCAAAGAGGATATTTCAGATGAGGTCACAGGAAGAGGAACCAGAGTTAAGTGTGTTAAAAGGAAGCAATGAGAATGACGGTTGCTCCGCAACAGGCTTCTTTCTGAAGAAACGTTATTATCAAAGGGGTTGGGGGTAAGCATAAAAGAGACCAGGGACCAAACATGGAGAAGATAATCCTTCAGTGACTGCTCCTTTTAGAGAATTATGAGAAAGAATCAGTTGCACTTGGTATTGTTGCAGGTTGTAAAAAAAGACTGCAGCAAGGGGAGCCCTAATGGCTACATACCCTCACCACTATCTCTGGATTGAGGGAGCACTCATGAGGCAGTCTGCCTGTTAAAATGCTGGATTTTTCTAGATGTGTGATGATGTGCATTGTTATCAGAAATTGTTACAAGGACATAGTCCACTGCCAAATGCTCATGATCTCTTGACATATGGGATATGACCAGGTTCCCCCTTGCTTATTTATATACCTAACCACTGCCATGTTGTCAGACTCCTGAGGAAAGCATTCTGGAATGTCTGGAATGCTAGGAGAACCATTGTAATCTCCAAGACATTGATGTGAAGACCAGCCTGTGACTGGCCTCCTAGGACTGTCTTCCCCTTGAAATGCCCCCTTCTCCACCCTAGGAGAGAAGCACTCATGGTAACCATGGCCAGGGATTGGGGAAAAACAAATGGGAGACCCACTTGTACAAGATGGGACTGTAGCTTCCAAACAATGTGGTGACAGCATACACTGATGAGGCAAATGGGGAAGTCTATGGGATGAGAAAAGATTGATCACTGAATGACCAGAGTCCATTGCAGAATTTGTATATGGAAGCTTGTCAGAGGCAAAAGACAAACTGATGCAGCCATTAAGTCTAGAAGCCAAAAGTTCATGGAATCTGGGGGCCTTTAAGTGTTTGCCTGATATCAAAGAGAAGGTAGTCTGGAAAGGGTCAATCTTGCAATGTGAAGGGTGGTATCCAGATGGAATCTGATGACTTTCAGGGCCAGTACTGATAAAAGATTGATTTTTTTCATAGTTTGTGGTGATCCCCAAGTACGGACATAGTTGAAGCAAATCCCAAGCATCTCAAGTGATGACCTCCCAAGCTTCTGGGTAGACAGCCAGGTGCTCCTAATTCCCTCCAAACAGCAGCAGCCAGGCAACCCCACAGGGGCACTGAAAGTGTCTTCTGGAGAATGGGTCTCAGAAGCCTTAGTTCTGCAGACCAACTCTGCCCCTTCGGACTGTGTTCATTGAAGTCTCCCCTGCCACGGGGGCAACATCATCGGGAGTGTCCTGAGAAAACTACTGCAACATTTTCCCCTCTTCTGTTTCCTAGAAAAGGACTTCTCTGAGGTGGAAAAACATACACCAATGGCATACAGCATCTTCCCTTCCTGTTAACTCCTGGTCAAAGTTTCCTTTTCTTTTGGACCAAGCAGAGTTGAACCATCATAGGGGGAATTTAAAAAAGATGCCTTAAAACAGTATACAAAGTTACATAAGCACATCCAGGCATGATGATGCATTGTAATACCAGTGCCTGCTGCATGGGCTGTCCCATCAGCAGCATTCAAAAGAAGTCTCATTGACATGTTGGATATAGACTGCATAGTAGACAACTGAGCCTCCTGTGGCTGCAGTGTCAATAACGATTTTGACATCTCCATAACCAAATCTCTCTGGAGCCTTGTCAGATAAGACAAATAGTTCAGCACATGCAACACAAAGGTGGCTGATGCAGAAGTGCCCTTCCCCAGATGGTCCGATGCCTGAGACTCCTTATTCGGGGAATAGATGGTAGAGCTCTCCTCAGACATCTCCTTCTTTGTGGCAGCTGCAACCATAATGGCATCTTCCACTGGACCTTTACTCTAAAAAAGATCTAGCCTTGGGGGGATCAGTACCTTATATGGCTTTCAGGGGGCTAGCTCCACCATGTAGTGTTCTCTCCATACCCTTCAGGATACCAGGTTGACAGAGGAATCCAGAGGGGCACCACCCAAGAATTTGATGGACCCATACCAAAAACCTCAATAAATACCAACTACTCAAGGGAAGGGGCCTTAAAACCATTAAAGCTAAACTAACATTATTCACACCTACTAAATAATATGAGAACATATTGATGGAATCATGTAACTATCTAGAAAAACTATGACAATCATTTTTTAAGAAGTCAAATGAAAACTGGTAGCAAAACCACTGACAAAAGAAATATTTCCTACACTAATCCTAAAGGGTGAAGGGCTGAGGAATTAGAAAACTCCAAAATACTGCCAAGAGTGACAGCAAACAGGTAAAAAGGCAGAGCAGGCACAAAAACATTGAAAATTTACAGAGAATATGATGAAAAATACTACTTATCCATTTGGAGCTTGAGACGACATCTGTTGCCTATGGTGGCAAATGAGATCTGAGGAGATTCACAAAGTCAGAGCATTATGGGTAGAGGAAGCAGAGTTTTGAGGCTGAAGAGCCTGAGATGCCTGCTTCAGATCCGAGTTGGATATGGTAACCCACAGGATGAGGTGGATGGAAAAGACAACATCAGATCCAGATACAGTAGTAGAAGAAAAAAGGCAAAAGTAGCATTAATCATTCAAATTATTTCCCCCAGCAACTACAGTGTCTTACATACTGAGAGTCACAAAGATATAAAATACTAGGATTTGTAAACAAAAGTGACAACATTGTGGAAGAAAGATGCACAGACAGTTCAGTTCCAAAAGCAGTAGTTGGAGCAACAGGTTTAATAAAAAATAATGTAAAATTGCAACCAATACATGTAACATTGTATGAGATATAGAATGTAGCAGTTATGGATACATTCTGTCTGCTGTGAAAAGCATTCCTGGCTAACATTAAAGAATGAAACAATACTAATTTCATGAACTCGATTCATATCCTTACTTAGGAATGGGGTTCATTGCCATCCTGGTAATAGAAACCCATATCATTTGGAGAAATTAAAACAGAGAGGGAGAGTTCAATGACACACACAATGTAAATTCAATAATACATTTTTACTTAGATTACTCAAATATGGGGGCAGATTAGGGCAAATCTGTATGCATCTTGTAAAACAGCCACAAAATATATACTTTTTGGCAGCAAGTGCTCACCACACTTTTCATCACAGATGCGTTTACTATAGATTGCATCCAAAACCTTCTTTATGCATTCCCTCCACTTTCTGCCATGCAGGAAATGTTTCAAAAAATGAAGGAAGAAAGCAAATCTCATTCTAATAGTTCTTGTTGGCCAAACCAGACTTGGTTTTCTACTTTTTTATTAAACAACACAAAATCAAATATTTATTCTGCTATTGTTTCACAAAAGGGTAAGGTATTCTATCAGATTATGAAATCTGTCAAATGTATACCCAAAAGTCATATTCCTGATGATGTTTCAATTATTTTAAAAGTGCTTAATAGACCTTCAAACACAAAAGTTTAACAAAGTGGCAGAGGTTTCCCAGCCAAAATCATACAGAGGGCTTGTGTTCTTTCTTTCTTTGGTCAGTCCTCAATCAAAATGCATTGATCATTAATTACTGTTACCTAACATGGCTGCTTATATCATAGTTACACTGTGTCTGGAAGTCTTTTACATTTCAGGCCTCCTAAGAAAAATATTTCCCCTACCTGTGATTTGAACTATATGATGGCAAAGCTGGCTGTGCCCTCCACCTCCCAGAGTATAGCTTCTATGGTTTTAAAAGTTCTAAGAAACTTTTTAGTAGCTTTTCTAAATTACAGAAATTAATACGTGGAACGCCTGATCCTGTTTTTTCACAAAGATAGATTTAGTTGAAAACTAATATTTTATATCAAAGGTTGTTTCTGCTGTGTCTTTTCATCAGTTTAAACAGCTTTGTTGTCTTTCCAAAGCAGAAGAATATAAGGGAAATTTATCATGCATACTATTTATATCCATAGAAAATGATCTTGTTGTATGACTACTACAATGTAATTTATAAATATGGAATTATTATAAAATTATTATACAGTTACTGTGTTACAGCAGCTGGAATATGCTGAGTTCCACAGGCAGCTCTGATAGCTTCAGTAACAGTCAGTCATTACAAAAAAGGATGAGAACCAGTGATTGAGATGCATATATAAAGTTGTACTGTTCACTTTTTCGTTATTATTATATTATTCTTGAGAATGGGTAAATCGTGTTGTCATTTTATTTTCCAAGTACTGGTACAGAATCTGTGTAATCTTGCTTTTCATTCTCAATTCTAATTGATTTTTGTTGATGAGAAGTATACAAATGAATTTGATTGTTTAATTAATTATATACCAGCTTTTTGAGTTTATGGTCCAGTTTTATCTTTATAGTGTTCTACCTTAAGTTTTGTTTAATATGACAACATATTTGAGTAAACTTTTTGGATTGGTTGAGGGTGAAAAAGGTCCAATTACCACCGCATCATCCTAATGAACAAATAAGTAAGTAAACCTAGTAAACAAATAAGCAAATAAAATAAAGTTATTAAACTATTTTTCTCTAGGATTTTCACTTTTTGCTCTTTGAAGGAAAATATAACTATGTTTCCAGTCCTGACCAGAATGCCTTAAGGGAGGGCACACTCCGTAAGTGTGAGGCACTGGACTACTTTGGAATTGTGACTGCATGGGGCTTGACTGACTAGCTAATACTCAAGTGTGAGGAATACTATGCTAGCTGTGTACATGTTTTTCATATTTACAGTTATGGTGAGTACCAAACACAACCAAACGTTTCTGCTCCTAAGATGATAGCAAGGCCAAAAAAGTTTGAAGGGTGAAGAAGAACAGTGGAAACAAACCTGCACCTGATTGTTTAATTGTAAGCTCAGTTCAGGATGGATTTTAAATTATAGCAGTGCCGGGCTGATTTTGTTTTCAAGGACAGGGGTGAGGAACACAATTTCTCTCCTAATGCCTCTTATCTAAAGGTACATTGAAGAGTCTTTTTCAAAACGCATGGACAGAAAATGGTGAATGGCTGGTTGCTGGCTCTGTGACATACAGTTGTACTGTACATAAACCAGACAACGTAGGTATGAATAGCCGTACAGGTACTAGTTGTGCTGGCTTGGGAGTGGGACTCCTGTTTGCCCATCTGGGGAAAGGGCAGTGATGTTGTCTGCCATGACATGTTACAAGGTACCCTGCCTATTTTAGGTCAGCATTCAGGACCTTGTACAAGGGCCAGGCATGCAGTCCTCACCAAGCAACATATAGTACTATAGTCATAACTGGAGAATATGTGAAAACATGAAGGTACCAAAAAGGACAGAATTGGCAACTACATGCCATCTTCCAAAAAGGATTGGAAGGTAGGGTTAAACAAAAATAAATCTGATGGTGGCCTGGAGAATGGCCAGTCATGGCTTGCTCTCAGCAACAGCATAGAAATAACCTGGTCAAGTCACAAGAGAGCTGATGGCTAGCAGGCACTGCAAAAAATAAATACAAAAAGACAAAAGAAAGTGGGGAAGAGCATCCAGTTAAGCAGTGAAAGTAGGCTGTGCCTGTGTGTATGACAGGAGGGGACAGACAGGACCAGCAGAGCAAGAGAAGAAAACGAAATATAAAATACAGAATAATCTTTTTAATGTTTTGATTACAAGAATGCCACTTACTTACTTACCCGTTTTAGTTTTCCTGACATGGTGTGAGTGTTTGGTGTCCTTAGGGACACATTGAGTGCGATCACACAGTTCATTACCACTAAAGTGGCCACAAACATGACAAACATCAGATACCTGGGAAGGAAGTTAAAAAGCAAACATGAAAATGTATTTAAGCTTTCACATTCCTGTAAAGTACACTGATGTACTGTTGTTAAAATAAGCAATAGCTATAAATTCCAAAGGTTATGTCTCCTCTTATCTATATGTCTTACAGTGTGTTTTACCTTTTACACACACACACACACACGCACACACGCACACGCGCGCATGCACACACACACACACACACACACACACACACACACACACACACACACACACACACACACACACACTAAAAAATACATGTACTATTTTCAGTTCTTCTTGCTGCTACAAAAACATCAATCATTCAACGGATTTTGCTTTCATAAGTAGTTTACTGGTTATTTGGCTTACTTCCAGCCAATACATGCTTCAGGATATTGCTGTTTCTTCACACTATGAAGACACAGCTGTTGGCTGCTTATTTTCTGATTATGTTATATGTAATAAAATCTCCCATTATATCTACAAATAAATGTGCCACTGATAGGCTAATCATCCCAAAGAATTTTTAGCATTCTGTTCTTTCCTTTGCAACTTTGCATGACAATGCTATTTAATAGTGCAAGGTTTAATAAAGCAACTACAGTCAGAAGACAAAAAGCCTTGCAGCCATGTTTACTTCAGCAAGGAATGTAAATAGAGGAAAAAGGAAGTTGTAAAAGGTTTCTGAAAAAGATGGGTTGGGGCTATTCATAAATATTGTATGCAGTGACATATAATTACTGTGTCACCTGTGTTTGTATGTAGTCAAGACATTCAGCATGACCCATGGAATACAATGTCAAATAGCATAAAAACAACACTCACTGACAATTCCTTTTCATAATTTTTGCCCCCTACTGCCTGCTGTTTTATCAGCCCTTCCCTAAGAATATGAAAAAGACACTGCCAGTTGCCAGGAATAATGGGGATCTGGGATATTGTTGCATTGTTATCTGATGAAGTCCTAGTGTTAAGACGAAATCTAGGTGAAGAAGTTAAAACATTTATATGTTATGTTCGTGTTGATGCTAATAAACTCATTGGTTTGACTTTATATGCCTCCTCGTTATATTTTACTAAGCATTGTACTGCCTCCCACTTCTGTATGCAGGTGATGTCAGGAGGACTTCCTCACCATGAACATTCCATGATGTTGACAGCAAAGTCAGTGAGTTGAATTCATGGAAGAAGGCATCCACTAAAACTGCAGACCACATTAACAATTTTATATGCAAGGAGTCAAACCCCTGCAACTACTCATGTGGGGAGCTTTGCCCCCATTCCCCCTTACATATGCTAATGTCATGGTGACACACATCCGAAGGGGAAAAGATAAACTTCCTGAAAGGGTGACTAAATGGCTGACACAGCTGTAAGCTCTCAGTGCAGTTAGTAATGTAAAAACATTCTGAGTTCCATACACTATTAAATGTACAGCCAGGAGACCATCAGGAAGCTCAGTCACATCACCAAGTGCTGGTGGCAGACTAACAATGTTCCTTATTAAGTAGATTTTCCCCTCCATGTAAAAAATCTGTGCCAGTCAGTCATCCAGACTGATTTTAAAAATTTCTAAGGAAGTACTCTGCTTACCATGTAAGGGCAGCCATTGGAGACTAGCACCATCTTTATGAATTAGTCTTCTCTCAAGTCTAATTTGAACTGTCCCATTGTTTCCTTAAGTCCCCTCTTCCATCCTCTGTTCTTCTTCAGCTCCACCCCTCTTACTTTCCTCAGTAATATATGTCAGATTGTATATTCATTCTCATCTCTTTTCTAATGTAAACATGCCCATCTTAAGCATATATATATATATATATATATATATATATATATATATATATATATATATCTTTGGTCTTAACACTGCCGTACACAATACAAGTTCCCTGTTTTCATTTCAGTCAAGGGGCAAACTATTACTGTTGCAGCTCTTCCTGCTGTTGAAAAATTGAGTGGTGGGCAGATATGGGATATTTGTACATTATCATATCTGTTAATGCTGTTACTTATCTATTTTATATGACTCAGGATCTTTTTTGTAACACATATGTGATGCCATCCAGAATTTGACATAACAAGATAACAGGGGCAAGATTTCAGCTGCTAGCAAAACAAGTATGCATACTATGAAGTGTACTTATAAGTCACTGACAGCATCATGTCAAAGCACACAGCAGCATTCTTAGTATTTGTCATTTAACATTCATGTTTTATACGTGTGGCTTGGTCCTTCATAGTCTTACATTATGTTCAAACATCATGTAAAATATACCTACCAAGTTATCTGGAATTTCTTGCATTGTTGTGTTATTGTATTTTATTATTTTTGCTGGTTTGTTTAAGATGCAGCATACAATATGAATCCAGTCTATATACTTAACAATGCATCTACTGAATCGGCCCTATGACTACTGTAAATGTAAGTTCCTTGTATCCTTTTTCCTTATTGTTGACTTTCTGCCAATGGTGCTGTCAGTGGATGAAGTGAGACCACATTTGATCAGACCAATATCCCTAGTTAACAAACATTAAATAAGTGATGCAGCTTGTGATTATATTGTGATTGTTAACTGAGTGGGTGGGTTGGTCCGAGGACCATTTTAACCACAACCTATATGATGAAACACAAAACAATGTACACACACATATATTACAAAGCACATGAAATAGCACAAAGCCAAAAGCACTTACAACAGACCCTGGGATCCATGAACAATCATGCAGACTTTGTGTGAAGCCTACACGATATTTACATGTTAGCGAAATGAGCAGCAGCGACAATCGCATATGCATGCTGGTCATCATGCCTGCATGAATACAAACACGTTCCCATGGTCAGCAACAGTGTTGATGGCAATGAAAATGTTCTGAGCAGCACGTGCATGAACGGTAAACAAACAGGTCTGCCTATTGGTATACTGGTTAAGGGTGCTTATGCGGACAGCACAAGAGCTACACAAGGCAAAAAATGCAAGCTGTACCAGGCAGGGAAAGTGTACTAAGTGCAATGTGCACATAAATCAAACATATAAATACATAAATAAGTAACAGGGAAGGGTAAACACTAAGGATGACTACAATACATGCGTTACTAGGTAGAGAAAGTTTACTGAGGATAAAGTGCACATAAATCAAACATAAGTATACAGAAATACATAAGCAGGAAGAGTAAATGTTCAAATTCTACTAAGATAATTGATTTAAAGGTGTTTATGTTACAAATACAATTTTGTAATAATAAAATTGTGCAATATGTATGTCATAATAACTAATGGCGGTCACACTTCCTGAGCAAATATAGGTAAATAAAAACAAACATGATGTTTATGAGAGTTACCCAAAGTAACATTGTAACAGAGGAGATTAAATGAGATATAAATGTCATTAACATGCTAAGCTAATATGACAGTTCACAAGGACAGTATATTTGCATTGCTTGCATTTTATCAACATAACATGTTGGAAAGTAAGAATGGATCTGAAGCAACAATCATCTGTTAGAAGAATTTAACTCATGCCATCAGTGTTACCACTGAGCTGTGTATTAACTGCGTACACCACAGATGTAGGCATAATGCACATACAAGGAGGATCATTCTAGAAGGGAATTATGCACCTTAATACTCTGTTGGGTATGCATCCCATATGTAGGTGTAAGTGGAACTACCAATGTGGGACCAAAGTGTGGCAGATGTAATACCGTTGCCCAGGCACTCCTGCCTGACCTGACACAGTTCTCATGCAGACAGATCAGAACAGATGCAAACACCACACTATGATGTGATTTATTCCACAGAACAGTATATTGTTGGCATCTGTCACAGGAAGTAGCAATGAATATTGTCACAAACAACTGAAAGTAATGTCTGAATTAAGAAAGGATCCCTGATAATGAATGTCATATCAGTATGTCAGACTGATGGCAGTTACTTGATTATGCTTATGTGCACACAACTGTGATCTGTCCTATATCAATTGTCCTTGGTCAAGCAAGGTTTCTCTGTATTTTTGTACACATACCACCCAAGAACTGGAGTAGACTCATGCACAATACAGTACTTAATGCATGTGACACAGTAGCAATCTCACAATAACGGTGTCAGAATAAATTTCTACTGCCGTGAAATCCAAAGATACAGTCACATGTGTTCATGCAACATATCAAGGAATACTACTGATGCAGGAGGAAAAAGTAAGTAAAGTGTGAGACCTCAGAACCTTTTGTGTAGGGGGGCGTGGCCAAGGATGAACACAGGATAGCAGCAGATTTCTTCAGCTCCACCAATTTCATTACACTGACAGGAATTAATTACTTAAAAAATTAATTTTTGAAGTAATGTTCTTTCTAAATATGTTTGTTTTATATAGTTCTTGAACTATATCTAAAAAAGAAAGGAAATCTTAACAATATTCCTGTCAGAAATCACTTTGGAAATTTTCCTGTCATTTTATCAGTCTGAAATGAGTTCCAGTAAGACAAATTCTCAAGACTCCAGCATCAAGAAAGAACTTCAGTCTCTGATAATTATAATCCAGCAACTTACTGCTAAGATGGATAAAATGGATACTAAAATAGACACCTTCATAGAAAAAACTATAAAACAAATAGACTTGTTACATATAGACCTGCAACAATAGAAGATCCAGATGACAGGCATAGAAGAAGCTGTGAATGACATGGAAAATAGAATCCAAGAAGAGGAAATCAACATTGAGTTTCTGCTGAAACAAAATACACATTTACAAACAAAGCTGGATGACCTGGAAAATAGATCTAGGCGCAATAACATTAGGATTTTTGGACTGCCAGAAAATATTGAAGGTAACAATATTACTTCTTTTTAACAACATGGCTCCCTAAAACTTTAGACTTACCAGAAGCATTCTCTTTTGGTATCGAAAGAGCACATAGATCTATAGCTAATACTAACTCTAACAAAAAATATCCTAGATCAGTTATATTTAGATTTCTATCATCTTTTGATAAAGAGATGGTTCTTAAATCTGCTTGGGCTAAAGCTCCTGTTAAGATTAATGAGACAACTGTGCGTTTTGACAATGACTATTCTTCCATGGTAATAGCTAAAAGAAAAGTTTTTCTGCCACTAATAAGGGAGCTTAAAAAAGCACAGTTTAAAACATACCTTCTGTTTCCTGCCAAGCTTAAAATCTTCCTTCCTGATGGTCCTAAAATTTTTGATGACTTAGACTCTGCTTTACTGTTTATCAAAAAAAATAAGATTTTGGATAAAATAGAGGAAATGGAATGGGCTAGTCCTTCATTAAAGAGACTGGCAACTGAAACTTCGTGGAAGACTTCAGAGAAGAAGAAGAGACTAAAAAACAAATGATTTGTTCTATGTTTTTTTTTTCTCTCTCATCATTTTATTTCATTATTAATCTTTTTAAATATAGTTCCTGCATTTCCAAGAAGCCACAAATATTTTGAAAAAGATTTAATCAAAGTTATTCTCTGTGTGCAAAGAAATGTTTTGTTTCATAACCAGTCAAAATATCTAAAGATTTAATGGCAAGCTATGATTCAACTTGTTTCTCTTTCTGAAAAGGAGAAGTAAGGTCAGTAATTTGATACATTTTTTTTCTTTATCTTTTTTTTTCTTCTCCTTTTCTTCTTTTCTTTGTTTAAACAATGACATTCTAGTTAGATTATGTAGTGGGTAAAGGGTGGGGGAGGGCAGGGAGAGAAGAGTAATGAAAATATGATTAATAGAATAATAACATATTTATTCCTTGTAAAAAGTTTATATGTTCTTCAAATGCTATTCCTAATTATACTTTCTTGATTACACTGCTTATGCTTGTTTGTAAATAATCTGTCATGCTTTAACTAATAATAATTAGAACTAAATAATAGTAAATAACATGTTTTATTTTTAACTCTATTAATATAAACAGTAAGTAATATTCCATTGTAAATACTTCTTATAGCTTTCTCTTACATTTTTTTATTTCTGCCTTACACCCTTTTATTTTCTACTCTCTTTTTCTTTTCTTTATTAATATATAGAAATGCTTTTGATCATATAGACACAGTAAATAATAAGATTTGCATAAAAATTGAGTTGGGACAAAAATATTGAGTTTTATTACTTATCAATAATTTTGGGCTGAATTTCACTTACATAGAGGCTGTAATAACCTGTAAAATACATTGTGAAGGTTTTGTCATGTTTAGATGCATTTACACTGCTAAATGAATGTTTGTCACTAGTTTTTAATAAGTTTCCCGCCAAAATGTTAAGAGAGACAATCTGGGATGTGGGCTGTCTCATGCACAGTGTCCATGAGCTACTTCAAAAGCTTCAACTCTCAGAATTCTCACAGAGAAGCTGAAAGCAGTTAGTCTAACCTTTGACCTAGATATCACACTGACACATCACAGATTCAGGAAGAACTCTCTACCAGGAAATAGAAATTATGCAAATGTGACTATGTGAAGGAAAATGAACTCTTTAACATCTAAATGTGAGTTATTTTATATAATTACTTAAATATCTATGTTATAATTCATAAAATATGTCAGTTATAATGAGTTTAAATGATACAGTTTCTTGTAGTAAGTAAATGTCTTATTTTAGAAGGCATAGAAAATGAAACATTTATTCAAGTGTTTTTGAAAATCTACTTAACAGCAGCATAATAATCTGTGTTAAAAACTTATGTTCCAAACATATACATTACTATAACTCATTTAATTCATCTGATTGACAAGCATAAATAATTTTATAACTCTATTCTGGAAGAAATTGTCATGTGATATATTTTAAAGCAGTAGTATAGCATGGTTGTAAAATCTGGTTACTAAAATGTGTTTGCTGTACATTATTTTGTATAAAGCAGACAGATTTATTGTAGGGACAGCAAGTAGGATAGTGCTCAGCAAGGACACAACTCAGTGAGATCAGATATATATATATGTGTGTGTGTGTGTGTGTGTGTGTGTGTGTGTGTGTGTGTGT